>NC_092196.1:10382691-10525191 GCF_043641665.1 Enoplosus armatus | reverse complement strand
TTGGATCAATGGGGAGGCAGGCTAGCAAAGGGGGGTGGGGGGGTTGCTCTCTGTTGCCATAGAGACGGGAGGACAGTGGTGTTGGATACTGTTACTAGGCAGGGGAGGCTGCCTCTGAATGAGGTGAGAGGATGTGGGGTGGTCTGCTGCGGAGGGTAAACAACATCAGAGCTGAGTGCCAGGCTTCTTTATTCCTGCTTGGATTATTTCTCAGGTCAAGTGGAATAATTCACACTTAGAGTTAGAAATGTTAAGAAGTATGTGCCACGTGAAAAAATACAACATTCATTAAATCAATACACAGCCAAATCTGACTTAATATATAACCCGGAAATTAAGGGTTTTGGTCAAATCAATCAATAACAACTATTTAGTGTTGCACAATTCTAGTGCACAGCCTAGTGGTCATTGCTTTGAAGTGCAGCAACATGGTAGACTAATATTACACGGCCCCCTTTCCCCCAAATGACACTTCTGCTCTCTGTAGGTGTCTGCGTTTCTTTAACTTTTTCACAAGCAAATGGGCGCCGTCGTGCGACACGAAGCAGCATCACACTGTAGTCCTTCAGTCTGAGGGAAATATCATCTCATCACACCGAGGCACAAAGTATAATTCACCGGCTGTAACCTTAATTCAGGGCAACAAATAACGTCATCCCTGTGACAAAGATGTAAACCTCTCAAACATCACTGTGAGACTCGAGCGCCACCTAGTGGATTTAAGTCGTAACAGCTTCTTGATCCAGAGCTGCGGTACACTCGCGCCCTCTCCTGGGGAATAACCAGCATGACTTCGTTTACTGTAAATAAACCAGGAAGAATGAATGCAGTGCGAATAAGTTGCTTGTTTCTTTTTTTTAACACTGTTGCTTTGAGCATAAGAGGCAGATTTTGCCACGTGAAAGCCAACAGCTACCCCCTGATACCCCTCTGATTATATTATTACTCACTATACCGCTCAGAAGATGCAACAGGATGCAATAACTTGAGAGGGAAATAAATAAATGAATGTCCGAAAATGCATTTCAATAAATGAACCTCACAGCTGGGACTGCCCAGCTACTTCAAGCCACAGCGGAGCGTCTCTGTGCTGTCCGTGGTGCCGCTCACGGCTCTGCTGTATTCATTCAGTACCACGGACAGCTCACAGCCTCTCTCCGTCTCTGTGCCTGGACGGTTTTATGACTAGTGTGACAGCAAAGAGAGAGAGAGAAATCCGGTGTTTCAAATTCTTATTTTCATTTCATTTTTATTTCATTTAAATTTAAAATAGTTTGAAATGAAAGTTAAGTTAGGGAGAATAGTCACTGTATATGGATAGAGTATGTATGCCCCAAGAGAAAGTGCCTTAAGATGAACATGTTTGTTGTATACTGTAAAATTGTCTCATTTATCCTGATATTGAATTGCAAACTCTCAGATTAATGTCAGAATAAAACAGTCATTAGTCATTGCCTTGGGGTTAAAGGATAACTACATTAATATTTAACTACTATAATGACGAAAGGAGTGCATGCAGATGTGACTCACCTGTAGTGGTTTGAGAGTTTCAACATCGAGCCTAACTGGTGTGAACAATGCTTAATGTTATTTATAAATGTAGTATCTAAGTATGCTTTTTGTTTCCAAACGTTCAGCTCGAGCTGTGTATTTTTTCTTTGTGTGCAGTAGAGGCGTCATTATCTGTATCTGTTCAACCAATGAAATGATCTGTCTCTGTATCCGGATAGAATATCGGACGTGGGCGTGTTGTATTGTTGTATTGTTGTATTTTCTAGCCTAATATTCATTGGCAATACAATCGTTGTCCCTTCAAAGCATCAAATTGATTAAATATTGGCTTATAATTAATTCGGAAATATATTTCCACATCCTCATACTGTACTTTTCATCTCTCGACGCATTATTTGTGCTTTCCTGAATAACGTTTTCGGATACATCCCTAGTGTTAGAGGTGAGGTGGTTGTGTTTTTATGTGTGTGTGTGTTTGTGTGTGTGTGAGGCTGCCTACATGTGGTTCAGTTAGTTAAAGGGTCATGATGAAGTTTCCTCATGTGATACTCTAAGGCTACATCTTGCCTGGGTGGGTTTGACAGATGTTAAATGCTCTTCGGTCGCCCGGGCGTTTATTCGTAGTATTGTTGATCCTCACTTGTTACTTGTCACCCCTAAAATGAAAAAAAGAGGACACATGCACCTCCACCCACTCATAAAATCAACAAAGAGAGGTCTCACAAGTCCACAGCCATCTACACAATGAGCCATTTGCCCTCACTTTTGTTTTTATTGCACACTTTAATCATTTAGTAAACAGATCTTCACAGTAACAATGCAATAGCAGAAAACAGAAGCAAACCACTGTGCGGTGAAGCTTGTTAGGTCTTCAGAGTATTTATAGGTATTTACACTGAGAATATGAAAACCAAAGAGCAGCGCCCGAGGTGATCCCTGTAGTGGGATGAGGCGTTTTAACCCCTTTATCACTTCTCAGACTTGAGTCCAGCCACTCAGGCTTTGCACTGTTTGTAGCTCTGTGAATCCTGTCCAAACTGCCAACCCAAAAAACATTCAAGTACTGTATTTCTGTCATTGCACAGGTACCGGGTCAGCCAGTGCACAGGACTCTTTTGCATGGCACCACTTCAACAACAGAATCAAATAGCTTTGCTGTTCTTCCACCATCTGAACATAATAGTACTCAAAGGAATTTTAAATAGTATCCAAATGCTAAGGTACCTACGGTAAATACGTCCCAACATATAAAGCAACATGAAACAAAACCGTAATCTAGAATCTATTAAACCGCTCTCATTGTTTGTGACGCACCAATAAATAGTCATTTGGACATGAAATCAACAGATAAACTGTAACATTTTGCATTGCATAAATGGTAAAATAATATTATAGCAGACGGCTTTAAATGCATTGGAAAAAAACTGACATACCATTTAATGAACACTAACAAGCACACAGGTCCCTTTGCATTCAGAGTACGTTTGGTTTGGAAAATAGTGTTTTAGTGTTATACCACATGTAGTGCCAGCTAGACTTGCAGGGGAGATGGAAAAGTAAAAAAAAAAAAAAGGAGATACAAAATCAGAATAAGGCAAAGTGAAGGTAATGTACTGTCAAATATGCTTGCACTCAGATTTATGCAGTTCAGAAGTGTGTGATAACATTTTCAGTCGGTCTGTGCCAAGACAAAAAGCTTATGAAGATAGATAAAGAGAACACACAACTCTTATTCTCCTGGTTGTAAGTTATTTGTGGCCTGACTTTTCTTTTTTTCTGCTGATGTGGTTGATTGCAGAAGGTGAAAAACTGAAGAATGTTTCACAAAAAGAAAATAATAACATATCTTGAAACTTCCACGCACTTCCTCAACCTTTTCATACATCGTGGTAACTGATAAAGCTTATTGTCTGACCATATGCTGCACAGTCAGTGTAAGTTCTCGTTTGGTTATGCAATATAATATAATAAAACACATAAAACAAACTGATACCCTCCATGTTCAAAACAAACAAAATCAGAACACAGCAGTGGCTCCTTGATGTCTTATACAACATCTGATAAAACCTAAAACACATCTGTGTGAGCACAGTCTTTCATGGTGTCTAAGGACAGTTTCTTCTATATAAACACACTTAAAAGCAGGTTCCAATAGAGGCAATGATGGCAAGTCTTGGAATTCACTGAATTCAGCTTGATATCAGAAGTGGGACTTTTGGTGCAGCCCCATTGGTCGAACAGCCACAGACAGTGGTCCATTTTTCACGTGCCACTGGTGGTTTCGAGTCTCGCCCTCACTACCTGTGGCCCGGGCTCCTGTGGGTGGCCGTGTCCCCGACTAGATCCTCCTCCACGACATTAACGCGACCTTCTTTCTCTATGCAGCCCGCCAGGACCTGCAGCACCAGCCGGAGCCTGCGGTCCAAGGCCTGGAGGTGACGCTGGATGAGGACAGGGGACAGTCGGTCGCGGAGCAGGGACTCCTCCATCAGGGAGCTCAGCTGGTACTCCTCTTTGGCCAGCAGCTGGAGACGCAAGTAAGTGGATTTCCTCACCCTGGAAACAAGAAACAAATGATAACTGAATACGTTATATTTAATAAAACTATACTCTCTAATATTGCTGTATATCTTATTACTATGATGACAATACAAGAGATATATTCATGTATTTTTCTGGCCTTTATTGGATAAACAAAAGTAGAGATACAGACAGGAAACATCGGGAGGGAAGGCTACAACTACAAACCAGAAACATTACGGTTTTATGGCGTCTTAACCACTAGGCCTCCAGGATGCCTCATATTAATGAATTTCAACATTAATCTGGAATTCACACTTTTCATAAACTACTGATCTTATCGTTCTAGCTGTTTAGAGCTGTAGCTCCAAATGTATACTTTGTCCTTTAGGAGCATTCATCTATCGGTTGAGGACTTTGTGACTGAAGTTGAGGAACCTGAGGGAAGCGCCAGGCAAAATCTCAAGTGGGTTTATCCCTTGAACACATTTCATAGTAATCTTCACATTAGACTTTAACATGTCTTATGTACATGAGGCCTGATGGTGGTGACGGAGGAAGTTGTTGAGATATTTTGCTCTGGCCTAAAGAGTTGGAAGGACTGACAGAAGGACCTGTCGCTAACGGGACAAAGACTCACGAACACAACCATGAACTGTTAGAGGTTCACAGGCAACGTAAAGTCTGACCTGCAGCACTGGCTGAGAGGCACCAGGATGGACAGCTCATCATGGGAGTGTTTTCCAAACCTACGAGGGGTTGGGGATGAAGAAGAAAATATCACAAACACACTTTGCTTGTTAGACAGTAGCCGCTATATATATATATACATATATATATATATATATATATATATATATATATATATATATATAAAATACCCAAGTCTTTGCAAGATGTCACATGCTTATGTATCTGATTTTCATTACAGTGGATGAAACACTTAGTGGTCGTTGAAGACAAACACGTAAAAAGCTTTTACCCTCTTCCGTTGTCTAGGTGAATAATGAAGGTGTCATTTCCAAACTTTTCAAAAGTTTCATAATGATGTCGGTCCATGTTACCTGTGCAAGGAGAGAGAACAGTGGTGAGAAAACGTGATCTTATTCATCTGTAAGTGTAGTATGTTGATATTTGACGTCAGGTTTCATCTAGTCTTACCCATTAAGAAATCAAAGATGGTCATATCCATGATGTCCAGCAGTCGAGTGCCTCGGTCATACGGAGGAGTCTGCTTGACCTCGTCACAGTAATCGGGGTCCACCTCCCACCTGAGAACACACACAAAAGATACATATAAAAGATGCTATCTATATTTAGTCACAGATAGGTGGATGATTACATAATCAGACTCTGGAGTCACGACAGATTCACGAATGTTGTGATTCAGTGTCGTTTCCTTACTCTGCTTTCTTGCGTTTGTGGTAGGAGCGTCTCCAGGGGTTCCTCCAGGTCTTGCGTTTGGCCAGGTTCAAGTCTGGCAGGAAGGCTGCGAGTGAGCCTTCGATCTGGTCCGGTTTACCGCACAGAGCGTGCTCAGTGGAGCAGTAATACGAGCACTCACCGTAGAAGCAGATGTTATTGGCTGAGGAGAGAAAAGAAAACACACTGAGGAGAAAATGATGACAGAGATGTGGGTAAAAGCTCGACAATGAAAAATCAGGGTGGTGCAGATTTTGTGGTCTCGGGGTCAAACACAGGTCACGGAGGTAGGGAAGGGAGTGCTGACCCAGCAGAGACGGTACGTTACAATCAAAGAGAACCTGAGAAGTGTTTCATGTCTCTTTCTACTGAGATGACGTGAACACAGATCAGCTGCTCAAAATAGAAAGCATTTCATTTTAATTTTATATTCTATTTCTGTAAATTGTTTAATAATGATCAAAGACACGTAAACACCAAATGTCTTAATTGATCTACTTATTTTCTCATTAAAAAGCTGTTCTTCATTCCCTCAGTACTGACAGGCTAATCTCTACATTAGCTGCATGTTGACAAAAACAATTTGTTGCATTAATGTTCACCAATAATATGTTATAATATAATATAATAATATGTGTATGAGAAGGTGTAATCTTCTTCTGGCACCCTGACAGCTACTCATGTGTGACAAATGACCTGCTTTGCATAATAACTTTGCATTCATTTGACACACAACATGACTTTCCCTTTGCTCTGAGTGAGACTAGAGTTACAATATCTTGATTTGTTTTGGTGAGTGTCAATTTATAACCATAATCTAGCAACATATAAAAAACAGGGAAACGACTGGGTATTAACGTTGTTGTCATTCAAAATATTTGGACTTTTATAATTTTTTTGTTTTGGTTATTTATTAATTTTTGTTTATATAAAATTATTTCTGAGCTTCTGAGATTAGCTGACGTACAGTGCCACCCTGTGGTGGCTTTTGGCTATGACTCTATTTACACATGCTGGAGAGCATTCTTGCCATTTGTGCTGCCCTGAAGAGCAGAACAGGACATACAAACTCAACTACAGGTAAATAACCCAGTTGTGAAGTGAAGCCAGTGAGATGCGGTTGTTGTGTCCAAATACGATGAGTCATGCAGCCACGTATCTACATCACTGTGCAAAGCTGCAGAGGCTGGCAGAGTTCCTACCTGGTGAGATGAAGAAGGTCCTCCACAGCTTCTTATCTCGAGTCACGTCTCTGATCTCCCTCGTCATGTTGACGAGTCGTCCCGCCACCGGGGGCACTCTCCGGAAGTCAAGGATCCTAAAGAACGAGAGAGATGGAGACAAATGTAATAATTCAATATTTGAAACAGATTTTTAAAGGAAAATGTTACATAGAAGTAATTTGTCTGTTACTGTATTACACAGTGTTTTCCACTTTAGTTTGCCCTGAACAAATGCAGCTACAAAGCGCCTTCAGCCTCCAGCTCATTCTCCCATGGTGCCTCAGGCGGTGCAGATTTGTGTCTCCAGCCGACCAGGAGAGCTCCGAACACCTGCCCTGTCTCATTTAAGCCCCTTCCCTGCTTATCACAATCTGTCTATTGAGGCACATTACCTGCATACTCCTGTAGAAATATTAGGATGTACTCTTGCTCAGCATATGTCCATCATTCTCTAAATGAAGACGGCCCAAAGAAAAAGTGGGACATCAGGATACTTTTTCTTCACAGAAGAATGATGTTTACTGGTTTCCAGTCAAACCTGTCAGCACAGGACTTGATCTTCATCATTTTAGCACACTAGATATTTAATAATTCATCATCTTTACAGAACTTCCTGTCTCCTTTTCCTGATTGGCATCAAAAGCAGCATTTATTGACATCCAACATCCGCTTCCGAACAAAACAAGGACAGAAGAGAAGCGTGTGTTTGCCTACCTCCCACCTATCCCACTGACACACTCTCAAACACAGACAAATACACACCTTTGTGAACCAAAACTACTTAATCACTATGTCTATATTTAGATGGTAAAGTATGTTAATTCTATTCTTCATGGTCTCAAATTGCCCTCCTGCCTCCATCTGTCTGTCTCATTCTTTTCTTATGCTCTTATGTCAGAACACTATACCTATTCAGCCTCTGTTTAGCCTGTCTCACTGTATGTTTGCTATCCAAATGACCCTGACCCGTTTGAGACTGGAGCTAAGCCTCCTGGGAGAGCAGGCGCACACACACACACACACACACACACACACACACACACACACACACACACACACACACACACACACACACACACACAGACAGGCTGGCTGATTGGAACAAAGTTGGCGAAACTTTAGCCCACAGAGGACAGCATTCAGGAGCTGCAAACTGCACCGTCATGTTGGGCCCTGGTGACAAAGGAGCACCTGTGTGTGTGCGCGTGAGAGCACACTCGAGCGTCTATTTGTGTGCACTGCGCCTATCACACACACTCCTGAGTCACAAGGAGTTCACAACAGATGGTAGTATAGCACACTGGCAAAGAGCAGAGGATAAAACCCCCCCCTGAGATATAGAAGTAATTACAGAAAAGCAGTGATGCTATTTATTCCCTTAAATCTTCAGGATATTTTAGCACGTTTCATCACAAATGTCTAGAATTAGAAATCAAATTAAAGAAAGTTTCAGCAGGGCAACATCCTTCTACTCTGCATTCCTGAGTCAATATGAAGCCATAAACTAGCAATAGCTCCGACTGGTATCCAGAGGCTACTGCGGTCAGGCAACTGGACTATAATTCAATGGCAGCCCCGCATGGTGCACGCAATCTAAAAACAAACTGCTCTTTAGGGCTAACAGACACACCTCCCCCCTCCTGCTCTATAACCATGTCCCCGGTGGTAATGGCGTGCCTGTGATTTCCTGTTTAGCTCCATCTTCCTGCCCACGTGAACGCATGCCACTGACCACATCTGAGTGAGAGTGAGTGTGTGTGTTTTTGTGAGCATGTGTGAAGTGATAACCACGCCCTCAGCAGACCTTAAGACGACCTGCGCACCGTTAATCATCCTCCCCCAGAATCCCAAACTATCCTATTTGACTCGTCTTAGTGTTCCTCTGTTTTTTTTTTTTTTGTTTTTTGTCAGCTGAAGCCCGCAGAGTAAAAGGATCATGTGGAAATCAATATACTCAGCAGCAAGTTAAGGAGATGATCCGAGCGCTCGGTGCGTTATCTAATCCCTCATGCACTAAATCCCATTCACATTTTCGCAGCTTAAGTCCATTATGGCACACCTCCGGTTTATAAATGAGGTTAAAGTGTCGGCGTGAACGAACGACGTGTGACCTGTCACTCTTCCTGGAACAGACCGCGAAGGATGATTTAAAAAAAAGAAAAGACGCACTCGGAAAAGATGATAAAACTCACCTGTCCAAGTGAAATGCGGCAATCTCAGCGTTGTGCCTCTCAAAGTCGGAGAAGTAGAAGAAGTCTGGAGGGGTTTCCTGCTCCCGGGTCTGCCTGAAAGATAGAGGTTGAGAAAACATTACACATAACGTCAGCAGGATCATGTTTCAGTCATTTCAGTCATTTCTCATGTTACATACATAAACATAGATAAGAGCAACAAGAGGAAACATGATAAGAATGAGGAATGAGAATAATTAAATATATATATATTTCTATATTGTGTTGAGTGTTGAGAAATGTGAGTTTGTCCTCTCTGGAGCTCTGACTCACCAGGAAGGGGATGACGCTATGAACATATCGTAACAAAGACATCAGTAAGGTCAGTCAAAACAACATCTCTATAATGGGCTTCAGCGTTTCTCCAAATCAGATGTGTTTCAATTTTTTAAGTGCGCCTTCTTTTGATTTGAGACAATTTCTGCTCCTGTCTGAGCAAATCTCCTCAGCTTTCATCAGACTTTCCCGCAGGGTGAAACTCATCTCGGCGTCTGCATCCCTTTCTAGGACAGAAGCTGACGCATGAGACTAGAGCCTGTGTGGACAAGGCTGCTGCTGAAGGGAAGCTGGATGAGACTCTTGCTCACATCCTGCAGTTCCTCCCAGCAACACACACACACACACACACACACACACACACACACACACACACACACACACACTCAGACAGACACCCAGGAGATGTGAATCCCTGCCAACCAAGCCACAGATCTGAGTCAGGAACTGCTAGAAGCCTCTTTGTGTCTGTCTGTCTGTCTCTGTGTCTGTCTGTTCGCTCGTCTGGCAGCAGGATATTATCCCTCCACATTTGCACACTTGCTTTCTCTCTTCCTCACACACACACACACACACACACACACACACACACACACACACACGTAGACACACCTGCCATTAACCTGCTGTAACTGCTCTGCTTGCACACAGTCAGCTAAACCTCACACACACACGTCCTCATACATGCTGCCACTTACTATACCCCCCCCCCCCCCCGCTCTGCCCTGCTTTATCTTTCCTCCACTCCTCCACTCCATTACTGTGGATTGGACTTCAGGGTGCAGCGGTGCATCACCCCCCCCCTCTCTCTCTTCTTTTTTCTCTCCCAATTTTCTTGAAAAGCCAAACCACTGACAACAGAAAATAACCTGTCCTCCTATTCATTGATGTGTCAGGGAAGCAGCCATTTACCCATAAATCATTGGTGCTATTGTGATCCCCCCAGATGGAGGAGGGGATTAATGGTGTTTTTATTTTCGGGGCGCAGGGCAGGGGAGAGCATATACTGTGTAGATGAAAAAGGGGTGGAATAAAAGGTAGCAAGGGCCCTTGGTTTTAAAAAGTGACCTTTACGAGCCGGAGCACTCAGTGCACCTTGGTATCATTCACATATGCCATTATCAAGGCACCTTATCATATATAATCAGCTGCTGAAAAGGCTCAGTTCAAACGCTGAAATGGAGGCTTTTTTGTCACGATTTTGCCACGAGTTGTACACAATAACAGCTTTTACTTTCATAAGTTACTCTGCACGGAAAGTCAGTAAGAAAGAGAGACTACAGTTTGAAACTTGTGTTTGTCTTCAGTTGGTTGCTATAATGATGCGTTTCCTTCCGAGCTATTCCACCATATATGATTTCACTTCCCACTATGCAAAATGTGTAACATAAACCTGACTGACAGGTATTAGAGGCTTTGGTTGCCATGGTCACCAGGATGTAGAAAGCAATTTCCTGTCAGGGAGGAAGCTCCTTTGAATTTTGAATGTAGGCAGGTAGGTTTGTGGTGTGAAAAGGCCATAACACACACACACACACACACGCTGTAAAAAAAATGACAAACAAATTTCCCCTCACAGTTATGTACACACACACACACACACACGCACACGCACACGCGCACACACACACACACACACACACACACACACACACACACACACACACACACACACACACACGAGTGAGTGTCCTTGATAATAAAAGCCCCTTTATCTGAAGTAGACTGTGATTAGGCTACAGCAAATGTACTCTACGTAGTTCAGCACAATCTTCGGGAGTGTGTGTGTGTGTGTGTGTGTGTGAAATGATGAAGCTGAACTGCTTGCCGATGTGGACTCAGTTTGTGCTGACTCTGCAGTTTTAATGCTCTTTCATGAGCTTAGACCTGCACAGTGGAGGGTTATATTAGAGAGATGGGAGAGGGGGGGGGGGGGGGGGCGAACACAACAACAGCTGTGGCCCAGAGTCTGCATACACACTCGTCTTTCCTTTCTCTCTCACACACAAAGTGACGGTGCATGTTGGTGACAGAGAGAGGGCAGCAGAGACAAACCCAGCGAGAGGAAATGTACACGTTAACCACTTCCATGTCGCGTCGGAGAAATAAGCAACACTTTTCTCATGTTCGTGCTGACAGAAGACGTAACAGCATGCTGTGTGTAAACAAACCATACAATTCATACTCCCACTGACCCAGTGCTGTAATGGCATCTTGCTACTGATCCAACATAGACAATGAGAGACAGAGACAGAGAGGGCGCATGGGAGATCTGTCATCTACTGGTTAATCCACAGCAGATTTCAGCCCCCCACTGACAGGCGTCTTTGTCTCTGTCTGGCCCTCCTGTGTCCTGTGTGAGTGAGTGTGTGTAAATGTGTGTGTGGCTAAAGAAAGCATGGGGAGTGCTTTGCTATGAGATCTGGGTATATGCAACTGCAACACTGGTACATGCACACATACACAAATTAAAAGATCTTCAACATAAAATGTTAACTCTTGGTGACTTCAGCATTCAAATGTCACTATCAGTCAGTAAGAGACATTTTTGGAGACATTGTTTAGCTGTCCAGTCAGCAACTTTACTGTTTTGGTTCACTCTCACAGCTCTCATAGTGTTACATACCTGCACAGCACCAAACAGCCACAGACACAGTTAACGACTAGCTGGTGAACACAGCGGGGAATTTAGATATTTCCCTCAGGTGGTGGAGACCAGAAACCGAGCTAAAAGAGAGTGACTGCTGAACTTACATTCAACAGGTGACCAGAAACACGACTCCAAATGAATGCTAGCGTTGCTCAGTAACCGCTGGATGTCTAAATAAGCAAATGTTTGCTAACTAGTTTGCCATATCAATATGTCAGTGACGTGTGTTCACAACTTGTTTCTGCCCCCAAGTGGCCAGAAACGTAATTACAGGTTTAAATTACAGAATCAGATCACGACAAGAACTTAACTTTCTTAACTTGAAAGGACATGGAAAAGAAACATTTTTTCAACCGCTGATGGCAGCTATAAAATGTTCATATATGAGTGCCAGCACTTTCTTTTTGAAGAGACAACGGAGAAATAATTCTCGTTGTCTGATCAGCATTTCTCAAGTTTTGAACATGCGTTGACATTTTGTTTGCTTTTCCCCCACAAACACGCAAACATTACCGTAATGAGCCGCAGACCTTCACTCATCCAAGTCAGTGGGTGTAACTCACAAGACAGCGAGCCGTCTGTTCAAATGTGTTTGTGGGGTTTAACTTGTTCGGATGTGACTACATGAAGAGAATAGCAAGAAGAAAATATCAGCATGCAGCTTATTGTTCCAAATAATCTAGTTTTCCAGAAGGATGAGAGGGGATTCAGGAATATTAGACCTTGCTTAGTTTTTTCTCTCCTTTGATTTACCAAATCTGTTTGGTTACCGTGCAGCCAAATGAAATTCCCTCTCGCCAGCCTGACCCTACTTAACACCAATTATCAAGCATCCAGCAGCTTCTCTCCTCCGTCCTCCTCTCCTTTTTTCTTCCACTTATTCCTTTCATGTACCCTTGTCCACGTATGCGTCCCGTCTCTGTCATTCCTCCTCTTAATCTCTTCCCTAACTTTTCTTTTCCCACCAATCACCTTCTTGTTTTTCCCTCAGCACTTTTTTCATTACGGCAAAACAAAGACAATAGATTTTCTTTTACAAACGACTTAAACCAAAGTATATACCGTTTTCCCTCCCTCTTGACTTTATGTTTTCAGATGAGCTGCACTACAGAATGCCTTATCTGCTGTGGAATAGTTCGCTGAGCGTCTTGTTCGTGTATGAGGGTTTTGGAGCAAAGCAAGTGATCAGTGTGATACATTCAGGACACTCGTGGGTAAATGGCCCCTTGTAGAGTACTCACAACACCTCTCAAGGTGACAGACAGGTGGAGGGATGGAGGACCGGATAAAAGATTGTGAGATAAAACCTCTTCAGCCTGGTGAGTTGTGTCAGAGGGCGCTTGTCTGTCAGCAGCACTACATGCAGACGTATCAGAGAGAGGACTGTCAAGGCTGTATGCGTGCGTGCTTGTGTTTATATCTACAAACTGTGTGTGTACATAGACGTTTTGTGTGCATTTCTGAATCTGTGTCTGCTTATTTCTCTTTATTTTCCTCCACGCATGCCGCTTCCTCCAGCATCGGTATCGGAGAGGGATCTGAGAATCGGCCCAGAGCCCCGAGGTAGCTGTCTAGATTGAATTTCAAATCGATGTTACACAAGTTCTGTTCTAGCCTCAGCTATTTTCAACACACAGGGTGAGGCACCGCCAGGAGGGAAAGGCAAGCTATCTGCATGTGTGGGAAGCAGTATGGGCGATATTATCATAAGAATGCTAGGAAAAAAAAGACTTGACTTGAAGGAGATGGATGACGGCCTATAAGTCAGTGCTTCAATTTGAAAGTTAGTTGACGACTGAGCAGGAGCTTTTTGCTGCATTAAGTATTCAGTATGTGCAAGTGTAGAGGTGCAAATATCTATTGATTGATCTTTTATCAGAGTAGGGTGCCCTGGGGAGTCATCAATGATCAGCATTAAAGATATGAGTCATTAAAGGGACCATTATGAAGGAAATGCAGCAAGCGTTACATGTTGGTAGTGATTTGTCCTTCATAAACTTCATCCCATGGCCCCTGAGAATTCTCAATTCTGATTGGCTGGAAGGTGTGCATTAACTTTTAGTAACAGCACAGTATAACTGGAACACCTGTGACGTACATGTTCTAAATAAAGTACTAAATAAATGTGCCGCATGGCAGCAACATTGAGCCTCAAGCTAAAGAGTTTGGAGCGAGAGTAATTTGTGTAACCAACAACAACAACAGAGAAAAAAAAAAAGCATAAAGTCCAAATCACGTAATGGTAGGAGGAGGAAAGACTTCAATAAGGAGGAGATAAGACTTAAATAGAGGACCTAAATTACATTTAGCTGGTAGCTTGAGTTTGAGGGATAGCTGCAGGGGGAAGGAGAAAGGACCAGAGAGGAAATGCGACCAAAACGTATCTCCACTGAAGAGACAGGGTTAGGGTTAATATTGTGTGGCGCTAGTCTCTGTTCTAGAGATTGAAAACAATAAGTAAATTGCTCTGCTGGTTTCAAAACGTTTCAGGATTATAAAAGGGATTATATGTGAATCCCTTTCTGTTTAGCTGCATGTTACCAATGCAAATAGGAATTCTGACGCTTTAAAGAGACTTTATTTCAGGGTGTTTAAAACTGAAAAGTGAGAGCAAAATTAGCCGCATGTTGTATGTGTACATTTACGATTGATATTTGGTGGTTATTTGCCACCGCGTCATCCATTACAATGGCTATGGACCATAGCCTACAACTTGTTGGATATTAGCCCTTTATTTATGTAAACACTACAGAACTGTGCAAAAAGTCATAATTTAATATGTGTTGATCAATCAAATTCAATGTGACAATTTTTCCAGGTTGATGTGGATTAAAGCTTAATATAATACATTCAAAAGTAAATTCTTGCAAAGCTACTTAGCAAATTACAAAGAAAGTAACAGAGTGTCTGACTTTCCCTTAAAAAGTCAAATGCTGTTCTCTTATCTTCCAATTATCTCATTCAGGTTATCTCACATATTCCTCCTTTCCCAATTATCTCCAGCTCCCTCGCTCTTTCTGACCTTCTGTCTGTATTTCTGTCCAGAATCTGAGGCCTTGAGTTTGGAGTCAAAGTGTCCGGCTTTGAGGGAGGCTGCACGGCTGTGGCCTAGGTCACTATCTGTGACCACCAGAGCTCGCTGGCACACCTTGAGATCGATGATGGAAACCATCAGAACTACTGAAAGTTATGTGTGTGAGAGAGACAGAGAGAGAGACTATCCAACTGTCTCATCTGGCCAGATGGCTGAGAGTCCCTGTCTGTATATGTCAGGGATCAGACCATGGCTTATGGGTCTGCAAAGCCCTCCTGCTCTCTAACTACCCTCTGTGCATGCAGTTTAACAAGGCGGACTACACAGGGTGCAGTACTACTATATGACTACTGACAGGTTGGAGATCAGGGAATAAAAGCCCAACTTCAAAATGAAAATATGAACAATCATGATCAAAATTTGATGTGATTTGTCAGTGATTGAAAGCCCCTTTAAAGCCCCTTTAATGCCCTGAGGGGGATTAGTGCACATACAATCAAAGACACATTAAGCACATTAACAGTACAGTACTTCATAAATAGAAAATGAGTTTTAGTGCCCACAAGCTCTCTCCTCTCGTTCAGCAAAGGTTTTGCCTGGGAGAGACGTTATTTCCAAAAGATGACTGTCAGTTCTCTCTCTCTCATAGTGAGATGTCAAATGAACACTTCTTCTTTGCTTCTGATTTTCCGAACAGAAAAACATGTTCTGGAAATGTCAAATTTCTTTTAGGTTATCCACTAAAGTCAGCATCTGAATAAATAAGCTAAGCAATTACATTTGTTTCAGTTTACAACTTACACCTCAGACATGCTTTAAGACATATAAAATCTGACTTTACATGTGTGTACGTATCAAATAACTCCCCATGTTTCAGCTATGTAGGCTGAATCTCAGTTCCTGCACCTCAGTGTCTCTCTGCTCTACATTACTCTTAGAGCTATTTCTGAAATGGCTGTGATTTTTTTATTTTATTTTTTTTTTTCCTGCTGGCCTTAATTGACTGGTGTGTCATATTCAGCTGTGTTCCCCTGGGCCTATCGCTCCATGGAGCTCCACAGAGTGCTGCGTTTAAAGGCCTGAAATCGCTGTGAAGACCTGATGCAAAGCTGCAGAATTATATCTGGGCTTTTGGGATCCCTTCCCTACAATCGTCTTAACGGGCTCCCACGAGTCGCGAGCGCACTTGGAATGTGTATGAAAGAAAGAAAGACCGGAAATCTTATTAGTATCACTGTGTATTTTTCATTTTCATAAAGCCACGTTTTGGTGAATGCATTAGCGCTTTTCCATGTCAAAGTAAGTGTTGTGCTTGTCACTTGATAAGCGCCTTCACTTTGGCTTTCAGTAAGAAGTGCCACCGAATGGCAGCTTTCTGATATCAATGGACTAAATGTTTGATGACTCAACCGCTTTTCAATTGCATTTCATTCACTCAGAATAATCAGAAAATAGACCTCAGTACAGTTTTTGTGACATTACAACAGCTTAACATAAGAAGTTTTTTTTTCCCTGGCGACAGATGTTTGAGAAAAAAAACAGATTATTGTTGTCAATCTAATTATGAAAATTGGCATCTTTTCCTTTCAAAAATAGACGTGTGGATCATTTTGTATCAGGAATATTACTGACTCTTTACATTACAGGTATTTTAACACACTATGTAATTGATAACACACACATAATATATTTAAGGCAATTCACTTCTGCACACTTCTCTAAAATGCATAGCGTGAGGTGAGGTGCAGATACACAGAAGAAGAAGAATGATTAAAAACAGGATTGATTTTGATGGTTTAGCGTGGCAGTAATGTGCATTTACTGTAGGTTCATATGCTGGACTAATACGGCTTTCATGATTTCATGTATGAAATGTATGTTGTGTGTGCATGTGTGTGTGGATTAAGGGGGATTATATATTCTTATACACTTGAAGGATGCGATTTATGGTTTCCCTTCTTTTTGTCTCTCTCCGTCGCTCCCACACCGTCACCCACAACAAACAGAAACTGCGCATCAGGTTTATCCTCAACAATCAGGAGTGTTCCAGCAACACAGAGCACACACACTTCCTTCGTCATATTTACATATCCATCCACAGAGGATTAACCGTTTTCAATAGCACAAGTCTGAGGCAATCCTTCACAGGGTGCGCAATTCATGACAGGCTTTGCACAGGATATGAAGTATGAATTATGCAGAACATACACAAACATCAAGGGTATTCTTGGGTCAACAGTGATTAGATGTCAAAATGCACAAGCTTGGGGATGTTTAGAACAATAAGCTTCAAAATGTGGCAGAGTAGGTTGACACTGCAGCTTTCCTCAGTATATTTTTCTACATAAATACCCATGTTGTGTCTTGAACAGCAGTTTTTTTTAAGGCCAACCACCTGTTTCAAACAAGTCTCCCAAACTTTGACAGCTATACCAAACTGAGCATCCTAACCAGACAATCCACCGTAAAATGAGGTATATTAAGAGTCCCTGGGAATGTATTTCCCCTCCACACTACCGCAAACATTACACCCTAAAGTGTTACAAAGAGCATTTATGATGTAGAAGAAGGCACTAATACACACGAACAGGGGAGCACAGTCCCTCTGCGATCAATTCCAGCAGGAAATTCCTCCAGAAAGCCTCTACCAGTTGTCTCTATCCCTCATAGCTCCAGAGGTTGTGAGAGAAAGAGGGAGTAGATGGGGAGGGACTAACGCTTCAAAGAACCGACAGCCAGATCCAAACTGGATAATGTGGGAAAAAGTAAAAGATGGCATCCACCTTTACACTTCTGGTCTTACAGATGCAACAAAAGGTGCAATAAAGGCCAACATTATTTCCATAATGAAAACAAACTGGAGAGCTCTCAGCCTGTTCGGATCAATGGAGATTTTAAGAGCTTTCCCCCGTATGAGTGTGTGCGTGCAAGTTTTTGTTTCTGCCTGCACACAAAATCAATGGGCATTACCGTGAGTCTTCATCTCACAGGGACTGAGTAACAAGCCCTGGTATTCAGCATAACATGTAAGCTGAAGCTGATGAGAGGAGGGAGAAAAAAAAAATCCCACTCTGAGCGTGTCAGTAAACTGCAGAGCCAGCGAAAAGTAGTCTCTCCACTCAGACTGAGGAGGATTTGGGGAGAGATGCACAATGTGGCTACACTTCATGGGTATCTCCTCTCAGTCCAAATTCCCTGTATTTGTTCTCTGATTTGACTGTCATCTGAAACATGACGGGTAAATAAAAGGGTGGAGGCTGCCATGTCTTAAGTTTGAACCACTTTAATTGGAGCCATGCTATGTTTCTAGGACGGTTGCATGCTTTCTCTTTGCCGTAAAATAAATGTGAGGTTATAAAAGGCTACAAGGAATCTCTGACCGGGGTGAAAATACAATCATGTTCTCCTCATGGGATGAGATTCAAAGCAGATTCCCAGAGTGGAAATTGGCAGATGACTGGGCCAGAATGAGCGCTGAGGAAAAGGAGACTGAAATACCTGCCAAAACCATATAAATCATCCCCTTTTAAAGTGGGAATCTTCACTGAGAGGCTCTGCGTAGAGGTGCATCCTCCAAACTAGCCTGCGGTGCAGACCATTAAGAATTTATTTGATTATCGCTAAGTAGTTGCTGAACAGCAAACACCAATTAGACCAAATTATGTTAAATCCAGGGAAGCATTAATTTTCCAGACACACACACACACACACACACACACACAGGACATGGAGTGTGTCTGAATGGTTTGAGCCAAGAGAAGTTAATTGGATTGTGAGTAAGCATTTTGGATGTCCATTATCTTTGCCCACCCCCGTGGGGGGGTGAATATCTTGAGGTGTCTCATCCAAACCAATCCTATTATCTTGACCCAAAGATAAGAAAAATACACAAACACACACACACACACTCTCTCTCCCATATACATACTGTATAAAACCATTTTTAATATCACCTGCTGCAGCTGTTAGAGATCTCTGCCTCTCCCAAAAATGATCTTCCCATCTCTCTCTGTCCTTCCTCAGGCAGTGTTCAGTGTGGATGACCCTGCCACCTTAAGGTGTCGTAGCCAGGCAGCCATGTATCCACATTTCCATCACTTTCCTCCCTCTTTTTTTCCCCCTCTCTCCCTTTGTCCTCCTTCTGATTTCCTTTTCCTGAAGGACACTGTGGCTGCTGGCCAGTCACTCCCCTCCCCATCTGTGTTTACTTAAACTGAACATGGACACACCACAAAAGCAGATAAAGACTGTCAGATGCAAACAAGTACACACACACACACAGATGCACACAGCGGCAGATCCACAGAGAAGCTTGGCAATCATTTATTTTTGACTGTGACTGAAGACTTTAATCTATAACAGGCCAGAATGGCTTGAAAGACTTGGTGCCATTTCCCCCTAATTAGTCCAATGTGAGACTTGTTAAAATGCCATATTCCAGCAGCACATGACTGATGACAGAGCAGCGCCTGATTTAGTAGTTCTGTCTTTCTTTAGCTCCCTAATGAATGTGTTTATTAATTACCTGAGAAGCTTTGGGGTAGTCGCAACAACCTGTTCTGTTCAGTGCTAAAAGTTACAAGCTCCTGCAGCTCATCCATCACTACGTTCAGCTCAGAGATCGAACAGCTCAATTTTTTTTTGCTGGCTGTCAGTTATTTTAAAACTTACTACATAAAACTCAAAACTTCGATACCTCGACCAAAGAAAGCAATCAGAAGAGTCTTTCCAGAGAGCTATTTTGCAGGCAAGGCCCCCAAATCGAGGCATGGCTGTTTGTGCTTTGTTTCTCCCATAGCTGAACTTTTCTATTTAGACCTGTCAACAGTCTTGTTGTGCTCTGTGGTTTGTGGTCAGATGCCGTTTCCTAAATAGAAACCATCTATCAGAGGCTAAGTGGTGGCTGAGAGATGTCATTGTGGTCATGAGTGGGTGACGGCGGTGAAGGAGGAAGTGGTGAAACCACTGGAAAAACAGTTCCAAGGGTTGCATTTATCCTTGTGTAAGAGCTAAGTGGGATGGAACGAGTCCAGTCCGCTTGAGGATGAATAGAGTTAATTTGTATGTGAAAGGAATGAGGAGGAGACTGAGGATGTCTTCACATTAGAACCAAGAATACATTTCTGACACATTTCTGTACATTCAACATCTATCTAAGACATCCACTCTCAAGATACATTACAACACATTTCCAGTGCCCTAAGTGATGCTCACAATGAGAAGAAAGTGAAATGAAACATAGCGTATCGTGAGGCACTGCCCATGCATCATCGTGTGACGGCTGCATTTTGTAATGTGACCTTTAATGTCGCTGCAGACTGTGTCCCAATGCATCATCTTGTAATGATGATGTGTTGTTGGTGTATATACCGCACAAGTGGGCACAACAACATGAACATCTTACAATATAATGGAATCCAATACTCCACACTACAAAACAACATCCTAAGAAATAAGCATAAAGTTGAATCAAGACCTCTGTGATGCTACTTAAGTCTTTTTTGCACTGGACAGCGTTAAGACTAGGTGGCATATTTTGTTTTAGCCACACTGGCGGCATGACTCTAGGGACGGCAATGACAGGCTGTTGGTCCACCTCCACATGAAATATGAAATATCTCAACAACTATTCGATGGATTGCTATAAAATTTCGTACAGACATTCATGGATCCCAGTGCGTAAGGCCTACTGACTTAGGTGAAAATGTATTGAGAGCTATTGGATTCATTGCCATAAAATTTGGTACAAATATCCAAAAGGAAGGAGCCCCAAGGATGAATCCTAATGACTTTGATGATCCCCTGACTTTTCCTGTTGTGCCACTAGGCTGTGGTTTTAGTATATCTTGACAATTCTGTATGGATTGCTATAAAAGTTTGTACAGACATTCATGCCCCCCTCAGGTTGAATCGTCATAACTTTGGTGATCCCTTAACTTTTCATCTTTTCATGTTTAGCGCTAATAAGCAAATGCAAGCTAAGATGGTGATCATCAACATCAGCATGTTAGCATTGTCAAAGTGAGCATGTTAGCGTGTTGACATTAGCATTTAGCTCAAAGCACCGCTGTGCCTAACCCTCATGGAGCAGCTAACGTGGCTGAAGACTCTTAGCTTTGTAAATTTGTTAAGTTGACCTCAGAGGCAGAATCAAAGAGAATTTAAGGCATTTTTGATCTTGTCGTACTCAGGTTGCTAGACCCACCACCTGCCCATCGGTTGACCGTCCCACTGGGAAGACAGCTGTTACTAATGGTCAGTTTGCTCCTGTCTGTGGATACACACAGTCTCTGTCCTTGTCTACTAATGCTGCTCTGTCATGACCCTAAAGGGATGCAGAACATGGGCAGATTGTCTAGTAGCAGAACTAGTTAAATGGTTGTGGATGCTTTTCTTTTCTCAGATGTAAAAATAAATAACATCTTGGAACTGAAAATCAATCTGTGCAGTTTCATATCTCTGAGATTCCACTAGCTTTCCTTTTGTGAACAAACTTCCCAGCAGCAGAAACACTGAAGACTGAGAGTCTCCCTGCACCTCCAGCACAGAGGCTCTTCTGTTAGCATCGCTGCCGGCCAGAGCTGCAAAAAAGGAGGGTGGGATGGGTGACCCAGGCAAGCCCCTGGATCAGGTTCCTGCCTCCATGGCCCGGTGATACCAGACCTGGCCACCGCGGCCCCTCCCACATCCTGCCCTGACAATGGGCAAAGCTATGGAGAACCCTCCTCTGGTTTAATTGGTAGACAATGATTGCATTCTCCACCCCCCCTCCACTGGCCTCTGTCAGGGGAATAGGGGAGTCACACACAGCCTAATTGCCACCTTGCATGTGACAGGCTTAGACAAGCACGGGCCTGGCCCACAATGGATGTATTAACCTCTGTGCATGCTATCACAAAGGCCCAAGTTACAGAGCCACAATGTTCTCTCTCTTTCTCTCTGTCGAAGAACTGTTGTTTCATTCATTCGGCTTGGAGGGACATTCAGGTGGACTGTGATAGATCTACCTGGGAAAGGCTGTTATCTAAGGACTGCGCTCAGTTGTAAGGGGTGGTGCAGTGCGTGTGGTCCCATTGTTAAGGGGCAACGGTTGATTTAGTGACAAAGTAACAAGGAAGCATGTGTGCTCTGTCATTTTCAGACTGCTGTAATGAAAAAAAAGAAGAAGAATCATCCCCTTTTTGTCTGTCTAAGCCCAAACAATTATCCTCATTACAGCCTCTGAGAAAGACTAAAAATTGAAAACATCAGGACCATTAGCAAGAGTTTATGTCGCACAGCAAGTTGTTGTCTAACTTGTCAGGATAAATTGCTAAAAAGCAAGGTCTTAATCACAGATAGTGTCTTCACCAAAGCACTTAGATGACAATTAGCCTTTGAGAATTCCCCTTAATTAAGTGCAGCGTTCCTGAGTGCTCATTTAAGGTAACCAACCAGGCATATTTTGTGTAATTTCAGCAGATAGTCCTGCTGAAGGTACGCAAAATGCCCCCACCATAACTCAAGGTTTGCCTTTCTTCACCTTGTAAAAACAAATGCTCTTCTGGGACGTCTAGAATTCACCTCCTGGAGGGAAGTGAATTTTCAGCATTCCAGACAAATGCGGCAGCGACATTCCTAGTGGGAAGTTTAGGAATTCCCCCCGTACAGTATTTTAGACTATAATGATATGTTAGGATGGCTGAACAACATAACCACGCACAGCAGTAACAAAAACAGAGTCGGGAAACCACAACAAGCATGCACAATTGCAAAAATGTGATTCTCTTGGATGTGGTGCAACACAGAGGAGCACACACGCTCTGGTCCACAGCCACACATCCACAGGCATGGACACAAACGCACAAAGACACACATACACCGGTCTGAGATTCAAATATCAGGACCAAACCTTTTGGTTTGAAGAATCAACAGACTTCTTGATGTAGTCATGTCATCAAATATCCATCCTTTCAACTTACTGTACGTGCGTAAGATTGATTGTAGGAAACCTAATCTGACAACCACCACACTGCTCAAGGTGTGTACAGTTGATGCAAGCTGGTGACGCAACATGTTCTCACCACAAAGTTACAAAACAATCTACTTCATTTCAAAATATACACTTATACTTACACCCATAGCGCAAACTATTTTATTAATGTTTCTTTAATATTCCTCATGTAAACTGTAACTGTAACTGTAATGTTATAAATAATAGCAATGATGGTCAAAACTATACAAAAATAACACACGGGTTGTAAGAAACTAGATTTTCCTTTAAGCATATCTGGTGGTTGTTTATGAGCTGATTCAACACTGACATGATATGGCACATTATTTTATAAGAAGATGCTACGCTGAGGTATGACTTTGGCTGCCAATGATTGAGGTCATTACCCATAATCCAGAACTACACACACACACTCATAGTATCATCTCCAGCAACTCAGTTGGCCTGTAATCACATTACGATTAGGGTACTCACGGCTCTGCCACATTACACTGTGAGTGCATAAACACTTGTTAGACGGAGAGAGAAAACTGGAGCTAAAAATACAGAGCAGAGAGGCTGCGAACGGAGGATAGGGACAAGCCGAGGATTAGTACCGCCTCAGCAAATCAAACAAACAAGTCAAAAAAAGGAGCATGAACGAGAGGTGGAGACAGAGAGAGGGATGGACAGAGAGAGAGAGAGAGACAGAGAGAGAGGGGGAGGAAGGCAGGGATGGTGATGAAAAATGCCACTTCCTCAGGAGCTGACCTAGTAAAACATTCATGAGAGATGTCTTTATGTGAAGCGTATGTGTTAGAGAGGGGAGGGTGTGAGGGGAGTTTAAGGCTTGGGAGTCTATAATAAGACAGTCCTCTGTGTTTCAGTGTGTTGGGAGTGTGTGTGTAAAAAAAAAAAGAAGAAGTTATTTCTGATTTGAGATGATACACAGACTCGTTCGGTGCCAGATGCGACACCGCCGACCTCTGAAATCAAGAATAGACACAGACAAACCACACAAGAGTGAGACACAGAGAGAGAGAGAGGAAGATGAAAAGATGTAGCGTCTTTTGAGAACATCCAATGAATGAGTCTTGGTGGTAATTATGACAGATGTGAAGGATATAAAATGACTGATTGCAGAAGTTTCAAGTGTGTGGTTCTGCACCCAAACACACACACACTTAAATGGCGAGACGTAATTAGATAATAAGCAGAACACACACACATGATTGACACTTCAATTAAAACACCACACACACTGAAATTCTGCAGTAGACTTTATTAAGACTTCACAGTGCTAACTCAAAGTCAAATAGTGTGTAGTGTGTGTGTGTGTGTGTGTGTGTGTGTGTGTGTGTGTGTGTGTGTGTGTGTGTGTGTGTGTGTGTGTGCTGATGACTAGGCAGATGTGACAAACCACTGAATGCAGCTGGTTACTGTTAAAGCATCACACTAATTAACCGGCTCATCTCACAGCCTTGAAGAGGTTAACGCATCACAACGCCCACACACTGACTACACTGGACACACACACACACACACACACACACACACACACACACACATACGCACACACATACGTACATGCATGGTTACCCAGCTATAAACACTTAAAGTTCAAACACATGCAAACAACCCACATCATTTGCTAAGCAGCATCGCAGTGTGAAGCTGCGAGATCGAGCATTTCATTAAGTGGGTTTGTTTACATGGATGCCTGAAATAGGAAATACATAAATAAGAGAGTAAATGAGGGCAAAAGAAAAACACTGGGAACTTACATACATGGTAAAAAGCCATGCCAAGACTATCGACATCACAACAGTATCAGCCTGAAGCTGGACGACACAAAGCTCTTTGATTGACTGAATAAAGGAGAAGGAGGAGAGAGGTCAGGAGAGGAGGAAAGAGGAGCATGAAGGGGGGAGAGAAAAAGAGGCTATGTAAGATGAGCAGTCCTCAGCCACATTAGAGCAGCTTAAAAACCAAATTAATCTTAAAGACCTGCGGAGGGAATCAGTAGTGCTCAGAGCCTGAAGGAGAGCCGCTGGGCCCGGCCCTCTCCGGCTGCCTGGCTGCGAGTACAAAGCTGCATGAGAAACAGATGTTGTGAAGAACGCCTGACACCAGAACACTCTCGCTCTGTGTGTGTGTGAGAGACAATAAAATGTAGACGAGAGACGGGGGAAAAAACGCAGCAGATAATGTTTGACAGCAGACATTATCTTTGGATGTTTCTCTGGCTTTACAAAAAAACCCAGAACAAATAACAAAATGTATTTCTGGAAAGAGCAAATACAACTACTATTGCTCAATGAAAATACCCGTCTGTTAAAGGCAAATTAGCTTTAATTTAAATAATCTGACATCCTAACCACAACCCTACTGCCAAACAAGAATGTCAATCTGCGCATGGCAGCTATGGTATGTTAAGTTTAGGGAAAGATTTAGGCTGTGGCAAATAAACTATAGTCAAGGGAAAACACTGTGTTATGGTTAGAGAAAGATTAAATGTTGATTGCAGGTCTGTGATGGGCATCCACCACCCCAACCTCTACATCCTGCCTCACCTCATAAGGGGCACACTACTTCCTGCACTGGACACTGGACATAAATTGTGAGATGAGAAATCATTCAATATGGGTTCAGTTCCAGCTGCTATACCATAAATTGACAAGATCAAAGATTTTAATTAGTCTTGATTAATTAATCATGTCTGGTGTAAAATAAATAGCAGGTCGGGACGTGATTTGGATTCCCAGATGCAGAACTTAGAGGTAACAGTGGCTCTCATCCCTTTATATAACTAATGACTAGTTTCGTAACATTACCAAGAAAAAGTAGCCCCAGCACGGATGTCAAAACACTCAAACCGTCTCTTGGTTTTTGTTGGGAAACGTTGCACAACACTTTGAGGCAACGTCTAACTGTTTCTCTGTCCACATCTATCAAACACGGTGCAGACAAACTTTCTTTCTAACTGCCCCATACGTCTTATATTATCCTGTTTTTAATTCTTTGTTCTCTTTCTCTTCTCTCTCCCAACACGCACATCTGCAAATATGGAAAACCCATCAAACAAAAGTTGACCAATGACCTACACAAATATAAACACTGAGATACGAACACTGAAGTGAGGACACACAAAGAGAATCAACAATAAACAAAAAAAAAAACACAAGCCAGATGAACAGACAATACACACACCGGACATAAACACACACACACTTCATTTCAAATTTATAGCCTCCTCTATCTCTGCCCACACAAACCACACCTGCTCTCCACAGACTGTCATTGATTTCAACAGCCAGGTCAGACAAATTGCCTGGCATCCTGCGCTGCTCCGTCCCCAGCCAGCTGATTGGTCTAGTGTGCTTGTGCGACATGAGTGGACTCAGCGGGGACGACTGAGAGGCCACTCTGATGCCAGGACAGCACAGCGGGGGCTGCTGAGAACCTGAGGAGTCCCTCTCCTGCCAAGCACCGCTCAACCAGAAAGGCTGATGAAGCCACAACGTCGTGCAGCCAAAGTTTACATAACCTATCAGCGAGTGAAAAGATAGATGTGACAACTCAGCTGAAGCTTTTTATAATACAAATAAGATTGAGGTCAGAGAACTTCATCGTGGACTAAAGGACGAGGATGTGAATGTGAAAAGATTGATGAAAAGTGTCTTTATCAGCTTCAAGGTTTTTTGACTTGTCACGGCAAAAATCATTAGGCAAGTGTTAAATGGTGAGTGGTTGGGAGTGAATGAGCTAGTGTCCTATTGTGTGTGTGGGCGGAGTGTGGGCTCGCAGTCATCACCTTCTGCGTAACATACCCACAGCTCCGAGTGAGCGGCTACAGCTGCGGCTTGGCTCGCTGCTCGCGGATTTTCCACCACCGGCCCTGGGTGATGGAGGGTGCACGAACTCCGTAACCCCCACAGCTTCCTTCTCTTTGCAGCTTGTGTAAAGATGTGCTCGCACATGTGTGTGTGTGTGTGTGTGTGTGTGAGCAGCAGCTGCGTGAACAGCTGTCTTCAGTAACATAGCAACACCCACAGATGAGCTCAGACGGCACCCCTGAAAAGTGTGTCCAACTTATGAGAGCCAGTGGCATTCTTATGGCCCTCGTGGGAGCGCTTTAGGGAAACACTTTTATACAAGTGACTTCCAAGGAAGAAGAAAAAGCTAAAATTTATACGACGTCAACAACAGTAATAAAAAGATGTCAGTGCCAGGCCATGATGATGGATTCAGGAGGGGATTGTGTGAGTTCGTGCAGTGCATGCCGTGTATGCTTACATTTACATGCATATGTACATTTACAGTGTGTTTCTGTGTAATCATGCTGTATTTATGCATGAAATGAGATGTTCAGGTTCTTTACAATGGGGCTTGTTTGGATCAGCATGGATCTTCTGAAGCTCCATGTGATTTGGCTGTCTTCCATAACGTGAGACCATTATCCTTTCATTGGGCTTCTATTCAGGATCGGCACGACACGGACAACTCAATCTGTGAAGCTGTTTTTATTGTCATTTGGTCCGCAGACGCTTGTTATCCAGTCACGAGTTTACAGGATTGTGATCTCTGCATATGGATCTAAAAATCTCTACGGCTGAAGAAGATTAAACCGGCAGTTCTACAGAGGAAACATTTGTAGTCAGCACCTGAACTCTCCACCATCAAGCTTACTATGAAGTCCACAAGCCATCAAAGACACTTTCTGAACAGCACTTTACATGATTGCATGTAAATCAACAATAAGCTCATCAATCTTTCATGATCAGATCAATAACCAGAGCAGGGAGAGGCTATCACCAGAGGACATTAGATGCTTTCACTCCTAATAGGATTCCCCGTCCGCAGAGAAAGGATCCACAGAGGAATGTCAGTCATAACCCAACTGGGGCACAGCAGATATGATGAGGCCCTCCAATGGACTTGTGGTTATGAAACAGCCTGTAGATGATAAAAACCAAGCAGCCTCTTGGGTGTTGCAGCTAAGAGGCTCCACGGCCAACCCCGCTGGCTTTACTGGCGCTAAGAGCTCAAGCTTGTCAAAACTGGTCGGGTTCATGCAGATGAGGACGTATCCTGATTCCCCACGGTGCTTAAGGACGGGCATGTGTGCCCTATATACATGTTCCAGCACATGTGTTTACATGTAATGAATGCTGTGCGTTGATATAACTGCTCTCGGCACAACTGGGGCATGTTCGCAACAAACAGGGACGATCAAAGTCACTTCTGCTATTCTTGCAATGCATAAACCATTTTGAACTGAGGGACTATCAACAAAATCAAAGCGAGGGGGGGTGTGTGTATGTGTGTGTGTGGGGTGGGGTGGGGTGGAAACAGGCTTGTCAAATGTGTGGAAGAAGAAATGAATTCTTTCTTTGCATATCTGAAGCTTACACCTCCTTTCTCAATCCCTCAACCCTCCATCTGACAAATCCAATTAGCATGACATGAAGACTCTGTATAAACATCACAAGCAGGATCTTGGCAGGGGATGGGTAGGATGGGCATCAGGGACTTGAGCCAGACAGACAGCCTGGCATGGAGGGTCTCCACTCGGCCTGTAACCTGGCTCCAGCTGGAAGACCCAGTTCCTTGACAGGTTGGCAGTGATAACCACTCCCTTACCCTCTGGTCTATCTCTGCTTCTCATCCGTCTTCCAACACAAGCCCCCCCCTCTCTCTGCAGCCGTTGACCCTTTTACTCACAGCCATCTGACGTCCCCATCTTCAGTTCAAATTGAATCAATTTTGTGTTCATTTTTAAGGAAGGACACTACGAAAAATCCTCCACTTTTTACTCTTAGGTAGTCGAAGCATTATGATACCTGCAGTTTTGCATGAATGGCCCTCTTGAAAATGATTTATAATATTCACATCTGAGGAACTCTATTTGAGCATGTTTGATTGTCAGATTAAAATTCTTGGGAGGGAATGGATAATAAACGTTTGGCTAGCGCAAAAATCATAGGAGATCATTTTTTGGAAGGGGGGGAAACAAGCCGCTGTGACCTAAAACACTTAACCAAATTGCAGTTTGAAAAACTAAACGAGCATCTTCTACCCCGCTGTGGCCCACCCACTTTAAATCACCAAACACAATCACAGAGTTAGTCAGACAGATAAAACGAAGCTCCAAACTTTCTTTTTCCCAGAGCTGCGCAGAGGAAACATCGTGTGGAGGTGTCTGGCAAGCTGTCAGCTTGTGCAGTCTCCTGGCCCATGCCAGTGTACAGATTTGCATTCGGCTCAAAGGAGACCTGAAACATCAAAGCCTCTTTGATGCACCACTTGATGCTGCACACTGGGACAGGTGAAGAAAAACAATGCAACGCAGCAACTTTTCTGAACTACTGTACCCAGAATGCACCACAGCTCCAAAAATAAAAGTGGGACACATCAATGCCATGGTAGAAACAACAGCACCTCACGATGTGCTTTAACAAAAGTAGAACAAAGGTCATCTTTCTACATTGTTTCACTCAGACAACTCTTTTAAGTTCTTTTGTATAATATCTGTAAACACTGGAGACAGATGACTGTGACAGTCAAAGCAAGGACTTTGAATAAAATATGACAGGCTAAATAAAGAGCTGCAGGAATCTGTAGCATATAATTCAGAAACTGACATGTAATTACTGTCAAAACAGCTTCTGACAGCAACTGAGAAAGACTGCTTCACTTACATCTATGGTAAGAAATCAACACTTTGCTTTTACATTTTCAAGTTTACTGGACTGAATGTCATATATCCGATCCCGGCTTTGTTAACAACATCATTTAAGTTTTAAAATGAAACTCGTAGCACTTACAATTTAATCATTTACCCTCTAGATTCTCATAACTCTGAACCTGAGGTGTCAATCTTCCAATCAGATGAAGGTATGTGGCAACAGATATTCTATTCTATGACAGATATAAAAGTAAAATTCAGAACATCTGCCAATTTATATCTAAAGGCAGTTTTGACAAGCGTATGTTTTATGTTTAGTATTTTCAATGAGTTGCAATGATATTATTATATATCTTGTCATGCGACCAGTTCACATGTTGACAACCTTCACCCATCAGGGACTCATTATCTGTGTTGATGAATCAGAATGAAACCTACATACGTTTAACAAGACATTGCACGACTTTCTCTGGATAGCGTTAATACCACATGATGCTCAGAGCAACAGCCCTGGTCACACCTCACAACGCTCGCCTCCTTCTTTGACCCATCCTGCCCACCACAGTCACACTCATACATACTAATCATGCATGCGCACGTATTGTCCGATTGTCCATGTTGCCCAGAAGCAGCCCCTGAATGCCTCGTCCAGTCTAATAGCTACTCAAACATGCTCACACAGACAGACACAAAGACAGGGTAATCTGCGCTCTCGCCAGATATGTCAGTGCCATTGATGCCTGTTGGCTGCTGTTGTTGACGTGAGGTTTGCGTGTATGAAAGCTACAGTAGATGCTCAGATTACCATTGCCATCTTCTCTGAGGCTAATTCAGCAAACAATGCCTCGTGTTCCAACATTCAGCCACTCATTGACCTTGAAATGAAATGCCAAGTTAGGACACGGAAAAATAACTAATTCAAACTTGTGCAACTCTGAACTATTGCTGCTGTTTTTGTGTATATATTAAAGTGCCACCACATTCAGGTAAAGAGGAGCTGAATAAGGGTTATGAACACCAAACACTCAGTGAGTAAACTTTGAATAAACTTTGCAGCCTCTCCATAAATCAAGCGCTGACAGTGAAAAGATATTCAGCAGCAACATTTCATCATTCATTTCCAGGCTGATGTTGAACTCACAGGCCTGAACTCCTTATCCTCCCACTAATGTGACTTCGGCTGCTATGGTAATGGGCTTGGTGCACTTGAAATAAAGAATCATCGCAGACTATACCTGTGCAGGTTGTCAGGATGTGACACTGTGAGCTTTCAGGAGCATCACTCACCAGTTCTGCAAGCAAACACACACAAACACCCTCTCTGTCCGTCTCCACCTCTTCCCCTCCGTCTCCGTCTCTGTCTCCCAGAATCTAATACTCTCCGCTGAGGCCGTCATGTAGAAAACCATTCTGCATTTCATAGCAATCAAACCAGGCTCCTGAGCAATTACTTCTGATCGCAGCCCAGTTGGCCTGGACACTGTTTATCCGCGTTGGCATGGGAATTCATCGGGCAAAACTCAGACAGCTGAGAGGGAGGGCATTTCTTTTTCATGTGCAATGGGCCTTTGCCAGCATATATGCCTCCCCAAAGACGTCTTCACGATGGCTCAATGCTCATTTTAATTAACACATAAGCCTGTTGATGTTAATTAAAAAGCAGACAGAAAAAAAAAAAGATCACACAGAGGGGAGAGCTGCGCGTCTGAACGCACCGAAAGATGCAGCGGCAGTGCTTGGCACTTATTCAGATGAGATTTCCTGTAGCCCTCTTGAAACATATGAATTACAAGTGGGCGCATCAAACCAAGTGTATCAAACAGTTTTTTATGTTGGGTTTTTCAGGAGGAAAATGCAGATTTGCGGACATCTGAGAAACGTGTTTTAGGCAGAGAATCTTCTATTAGAAGTTTAACATGGGAACTCTAACAATGGTAATGTCTGCAATACCCGGATGATGTGTGAATGTAGTCGATCTGTGCTGTCATGCAGTCAGTGAAGTGCTACTACTTACTTCATGGGCTTGAACAGCGCTTGTCCGTAGTTCTGGAAAGTCATGATCAACTTCAGCTGGGTGCCTCCTGATTTCATGGCTGGGAGGAAAACAATCAAGATGTTAGATCAGTATTTAAAGCACACACACACACACATATAAACATAAAACACAAAATTACACTCGCACACATGCACAGCTGTTTCATTATTTGCTCATTTGGAGAACCCAATTTTCCATGAATGCGTAATAGAGCTGTCGCATCTGCTGACCAAATTTGCCAGACACTGTACAATTAATGTGTAATTGTGGCAGTTAGGAGCTGGGAGTGGCTGAGAGCAAGAAGTGGCTTGAAAAGCATCTGCTGAAAACTGCAGCGAGTTCTGGGTTTGATGGAGGGATGAACATGGACAATTTGTCCGAGCGAGAGAGAGAGAGAGACTGTGTGTTCTTGCAGCATGAATGTGTCGCTTTGAGAAACACAAAAAATGCACAATGATTGAGTGAAAGAAGTCAACTGAAACAATTCAGCAGTGTATTATTACAGTGCAACAACTCAACTGTTTGAAAATCCTCTTATATCAAACTGTTTGAGGAATCTTAATTTTCTGAATCAAATGAAAAATGAATTGACCCCAACTGTGTGTCTCCATCCATGCGTGTGCGTGTGCACAAGCTACATAACAGACCTGATTCTGACCAGATGTTTCTCTTTAAGCCTCCGTGGATTGTACACATTGTCATCGGTTGCTTGCGCACGCTACACTCTCCACCACCACCACCACCACCTCTCCTCTCACTCCCATCAAATTGACCTCCTGCACCCTGGGAGAGGAGACAGGGCACATGTCTCGGACTATCACTCATGTCCACAGTGTCTTCCAGTGGCTGACGGAGACTCACTGTGAGCTTCCTGGCCGCCTCCGACTCGAACAAAGGGCCCGGCAGGCCTGTCTAAATGCCTTGTGTTTCTGTCATAATGGACAGGCTTTCGGGGGATTTGCCCGTTTATTACATCGCATTAACTTGAGCATATTACACAACACAGCGCTTCTGCCTAACCCCGATATCAACATAAGCCCCCTGTAGTGGACCCACTTACTGACCCCCCCCCCCCCATACCCCAACCCACCGCCCCGCACAGAACTGTCTTTTGTCTTTATTGACTTTATTGACTCTCCCTCTTTCTTGTTTGTATATGTCATCCTTTTATTCTTATCCTCTGTTATGCTCCCTCTGTCTCGCTTTGTCTCACTCACCGATGGCAAGCCTCCCCATTTACCGTGACTCATTTTCAAAAGCTTTTGTATTTTACATCCACTGTTGCACACAGTACAACCAACATAACCTGAGGTCAGCGCCTTGTCTTTAGGATGCTGAGTGAAACCAAAGCCAAAGAATATACCGAGAGCATTAGGCCTACACATATGCCAGATTTGCAGCAGCCAGGTCAAGTGGATGGTGCCGCGGAGTAATCTTTAAACTTGGTACAGCTACACAGCAAGCCCTAAAACCTTTCAGAGATTGCAAATGACTGAACTATGTTTTAATGCTGTGACCTTGAACCCATAAGCCACAATCCTTGAGGGACTGACCTCAATTCTCTGCACGGGGTCGGACCTTTGTAAAATTTTGTTTCTAATTGAAAACTGCAAAAGGTAATCCCCTGTGAAAAAAACCCTGGCAAAGCTCAGCTGATTGTTTCTCTGGATTGCATCTGCGCTGGCATGCAATCAAGCGCGACTTGAACGACAGTAAACTTCAACAAGACATTCTTTTGATTCTCCTAAAGGCCATCTGTCTCAGCATCCGTATGTGTCTGTGTCGATCTAACCATCTATCTCTCTTGTTCCTCCAAGCGTCCACAAATGAATTGATGTCGTTTTCTAAACCTTCATGTTCTCCGGTCTTTCAGAAACCTCCGGGCCTCACCCACCGCCATCAGATTCCCCTCCCATCCTGATGCTGTGATGATAAATCCACCCTGCTCTCACCTGTGTCACCACGCACTACTGTGCGTATGATTTATGAGTCCAGCTGAAGACTGAACAAAAGGCCACATGCAGACTGCCCCGACAGAGAGACAGACACAGAGGAGGGAGGAGGGAGGAGGGAGGAGAGGGAGGGAGAGAGACGGAGGCACTATAGCGTAGAAAATGCTGAACAGGGAAACTTTCTAATGCTGTCTCCTTTTTTTGTAATTTTAGTCGGACAGATAAGTGGTAAGTGTGTGCACCAATTATGGGCCACAAAAGCTGTAATGCATGCTGCCAGGCACACACACACACACACACACACACACACACACACACACACACACACACTGCACTGGGTTTTCATTTCAGCAGACAGACAGTGTTTTTATAGGTGTGTCCGGGCACAGATTGATGGTTTATATATTATAAACACAAGGGACAAAAACAACACACACACACACAAACCACTAAGGTGTAGACTGAGATGTGCAGCATGAATGCCTGTGAGAGATGGACGGCCTAATAACAATGAGACAGTGGAGGGAGCGTTGAAATACAGAAATACAATGACTTTTGATGCACAACAAGACAGAGATAACGACAGTGGAGGATATTTTTGTATTCACTGTCCGGTTTCTATGAAGCCAATACAGCAAAAATGATAACCAGCATATTGTGGTTGTGATTCTTCGTCACAGTTCTCTCACAAAAGAGATTTGGCATCAGTACAATGAGTCAATAAAGTGCTTTTATAGTGTATCTTTGACAGTAAATACAAATCAGTCAGAGTAGTAGTCGAATAACATATTTTTACTTTTTTTCATAACAGGATGTCTCAAAGCAGCGACTAAAATGTAATGTCTTGATGCTCAAGTTCACTTACTTTTGCATTGAATTTGGATTTATTTATCATCCGGCTTAAAAGCAGTAAGTATCTCCACATGACAGACAGTAATGGATGTCCAGGAATGAAAGCAATGTTTAGACTTTCAGACTCAGACAGATTCTTGTCATTAAGTTTGCCTCAAGATGTTTAGTAGCTATGTGAAGTTTTTGCAGCATCTGTAATCTTTCTTTTCTGACATCCATCCTTACTTTCAATTCAGTAACACTGTGCATGTTCTCATTTGAAGGTCGCGACTGGTCAGGTGAAACGAAGTGCAGTATATCCAGCATTGGGACCTTTAGGAGATTTATTATGACTTAACACATATCTTAACTCAACATGCTGGCCGAGACACACACGCTCTCTCTCTCTCTCTCTCTCTCTCTCTCTCTCTCTCACACACACACACACACACACACCAGCACACCTATGTTATTTGATAAACATAGAATCTATATCAAGCTCCCAAGAGAAAAGGCAGCTGAACACAGATTTATAAAGTCACTCGCATAAGCAGAAATGCAGATAAAGGGCCAGATGTGTGTGTGTGTGTGTGATTGTGGCCTTCTGCTGACACACATGCACACACAGTCACACTGTACACACAGACAAACACACACACACACACATTGTGATTCATTGTACACTCAGACAAGTCAGATGCACATGCGTCACTCCAGGATTCAACCAGTTTGGGTTTCTGAAGGCTGATGCTGCTCCCAAGACTTAGTGTGGTTTTATTTTTTAATATAAATTTTTGTATTGTGTTTACCCAACTGATTTTTACTCTTGCCAGGGTGAAGTTGCATTATATCACAGGATAGAGACACATATTACTGTAATGAAGGTATTTGTAGGTAGGCTACCCGCTCCTAAGCCAGTTTAACCCCCAGTTAACCAGTTCTGTGAATAAAACGAAAATAAAATTTTAGTGGAACGAACCTCCATCATGTTGGTGCTGGACAGCATGAAGCCAGCCTTACCTATGATATGCAGTGTATTCCACCTACTCCTATACACTTCACTTCACACACACACACACACACACACCGTGGTAACATAGCTCTCCCTGACTGACTCACCCACGCTGGTGACCCTCTGCATGACCAGGTCCTTCAGGAGGGCGTCCAGCACAGGACTGTGTCTGGAGTACAGCTCGTAGCGGTTGATGCCGATGTGGAAACGTAACCAGTTGGGGTACGATTCTGTCGTCACCTCTCCTGTTGGAGAGAACTCCTCCTCCTCCTCCTCGTTCCCCTCCTCATTGTGCCTGAAAAAGGGGGCGAGAAGAGCAGGTTTAACAAGAAGTTGTGGTGCAAGCAGATTCCTGTTAATGTTATTTTTAGTCTATGTAATTGATGATTACAGTATTTGTTGCAGTCTCTTAAGACAAATTGAAACTGAAGAAATTGGCACAGAGCACTTCATTCTAATAACACATTATGCAGTTAAAATGCAGCTTTATTGACTTATAATCCAAGAATAATAAAAAATCCAGCAGCATGGTAACTCATACATTGCATGGCTAAAAAGGTAATATGACAAGACAATAGGAGATTGGTGGATGGAGCAGATGCATGAGTAGATAGATAGATAGATAGATAGATAGGTAGATATCTATGTAGGCTACACAGGGGGATGTCTCATGGTTTGTAGGCCTGCACATTAGGCAGTACGATCTGAATTCAAACCAGAACAAGATTAGGAAGTATAAGGGCTAATTGAATCGAACTACTTGCAGATATCAGATCACTTATATTTCTTTATGGAGCAAACATGTAATAGGCTATCACCTACTTTTGGTCCCTTATTTGCAACTCATCAACAGTCAAATATGTTTCAACCAGTCTGACTGTTAACTGTCCCACTTGTAACCCTTTAAGTTTAACAAATCCCCATCAGCTTACCATCCTTGGTTCCCTGTTGCTCTGGGATAAAACCTGATGTCAGTGTTCACGTTAAACAAAGTGTCATCGTCCGCGAGGGGAGGAAGGTCGACCCTGTACAAAGGATGCTCAAACAGAGCGGACAGCCGGGAGACACCGTGGGCAGGAACGGTCCGACCCCCGCTCGCGTCTCCCATGAGCGGCTTGTGGTCCTCCGCCTTCCCCGCCGACGGTCTCATCCGCCCGATGGACTCCGCTCTGTCCCCGGCGGCCGCTGTGATCTTCTCCAGGGAGTGCGATGTGAGGTTGGAGCTCGGCTCGTTGCTGAAATCCTGCAGGATCCTCAGCGTGTGCTTGTTAGGCCAGCCCGCTTCCGCCGCCGACCTGGCGCGCTGCTTCCCCCAGCCCTGCGACTCCCCGACCGGGTGGTGAGCGCACTGACAGCCGCCGTCCCCGCTGTCCGCTCCCGCCGCTCGCTTCTCCAGTTTCGGTAACAAGTCTATCATGATGTGCATGGTGCACGCAACCAAAAACACCATGAGTATCAACACTCTGAATTTGCGAAACAAGATCATCTTTATCATTTTTGTGTTTCTGGACACAGAGGAAGCTTTAAGCGCAGCGCACCTCACGGCTCCGACATTGATGTCCAACAGTGTTATGCGATGACAAAGCAGCGATGTTGAAGATTTTCTGTGATCATTGCACACAAAATGCGTGTCAGCCTATGTTAACAGCTCCATGATGTGCTCAGTCTTTATTATTACTTTTTTTTTTTTTTTTCTACAATACTCCCAGTTCTTCATTCCCGGACAGGTGGACGGACCGACACATTGTGAGACTTCACTGGCAGCGGCTCTAGAAGAAGTGCTCTTCATTCATTGCCTTGTTGAATAGGACACAGTGTCAGGAGCACTGACCACTAAATCAATCATTAAAAGAAGAAGTAACAGGAGGGAGGAGAGGTGGGGGGGGGGTCCTGTTAAAAGCACTGATATTCTTCCTGAAATCTACTTCCTCGTATTGGTGCCAGCACGGAGTGAGATGTCAAATGTGTCATAACTGTCTTCTGTGGGGGGGAAAAAAGTAGCAGGAGATTGATATAGTCCACAAAAACGCAGTGTTCCTAGTATTTAGGATGAATTGATGATAAAATAAAAAGAAGGTGAAAATTCCATAAAAATAACAGGTGATCCGGCGAGATGCTCGGATGCTGTCCCGCTTCTTGACAAGAGCTGCGAGTCCTCGCTGAAATCAAATCAGAGACTGGCTGGCAGGTGCAGGGATCCCGGTTGTCATTTGTCTCCCCTTTACACTGCCTTGTCCTCCTTCCAAGTGTTCATCCGGGGTGGGTGTGTTAAATATTATGATCGGAGCCCTCTGAGCCCAGCCTCGGTGGCGTCATGAGGAAGAGATTGGCTGCGTCTGCACATACAAGTAGCACAAGTGACATGAAAGGCGAGCTTCAGGGAGGAAAAAGCTGTGGACTGGAGCCCTCTGAGGCTGCAGCTCCTCTGCACGCAGCCAGGGGGCGTTGGCACAACCTGAAACACCGTGCGGGCTGTACACAATATATGATCAGGGAGACAATGTGTATATGTACCTACTGTTCGCCATTCTTCACGGTGTACAATAAGCCACTGGCTGGTAAAGTGGGCTCTGGGGGGGCCTGATGGGTCCTTGAGGAAATTCACTATACATTTATAAGAGGCAAACAGGAGTACAGACAGTTACAGACTATTATACTAGTGCCAGACACAAAAGTTGGATTTGTAAGTCAGTGTCAGAGGCCACTCCACAGGGAAATTGTTCTAAAGCAGTTAGTTATTGATTATTAATCATTTTGTGTCACAAAGCCCAAGGACAGGTCATTAAATGTATCTAATTTACAATAACACAGAAAAGCATCTGATTGTCACATTTCAGAGGCTGAAATCAGGAGAGGTTTGACATTTTTGCTCGATAACAAAACAAGGCATTATCAATCAATACAACTGTCAGTTTGTTTCACTGATTGATTAATAAAACTGTTTCCGCACCAGCTGCATGTCTCCATAGCACAACACTACAACACATAAATAGATAGATGCATAAACAGATCAACATTCAGAAGTGTCATGATGAAATGTGATTGCTGAGAACCATGGATTTGGAGTTATGTTCAATATTCAGTCGTCTTTTAGCTCTGGATTGGTCTCCACCAGCTCTTCAGAAACATATCTGGGCCTTTAGCTGCACTGTAGATGCTTGCCTTCCTTCACCGTGCAGACACGTGTAGTGAAGCTGGCTTGTCAGCGCTGTAAATTGGCTGTCTGCAGTCTTATTTGTGGGGGTTGATGAGAGCTGTAAGTGTGGTTGGCACTAAAGTGAATTTCATATCATACAGAGTCGTTTGATTCTGAGTTAGCTTCAAGAATATGTTAAAAATGTGTTTAGATACATTTAAAAACAAATTTAAATGGATTAAGGAGGATGTTGATCTATAATGTGGCGCTGACTGTACATCTGTGAACGTGTTTGTGTGTTTTAAGTGTGTGTCTTTAGTAATCATGCTATTCTGTCCCTTTCAACTTACATTCAACTTCACACTCAACATTAACAAGTTTAAAAACTGGATTCATTTAATTCTAATCAAAGGGTTTCTAATCAGGATATTTATCGTCCACAAACATTAATCCTCCTCCGCGGATGTTTTGCAGTCAAAACACACCTGCCTGCCTTCTCAGAGGCTATTTTTTTCCTATTTGATGATAAAGTGAAACCCACCTTTCGTTTACACTGCAGGGGGACGAAACACTTGCAGCAATTACTGCAGCCGGCACTTATGGCTGGGCTGGACTGGTCTCCGAGACTTCACATGATTAAGTGAATAACTTTAAATTTTTTAAGTGCCATGGAGGTCATTCCAGCTGCTGATTGCAGGCCTTTTGACTGCCAGAGGAAAACACAGAGACGTGCTCAGAAAATCTGTTTTGTCACAAAGCAGACAGGGTATGAAATGTTCGATGGGAGGCAAGGAATGTCTTCAGTGGAATCACAAAGTAATAAAATGAACAAATTATACATATTCTTTTGGCTTTTATGTGTGTTGTGCAAGGCTCACCAAGTGGGCCCGATTGGAAGAGCTTCACTTGGCTTCTGCCCCTCCTCCCAGAGGCAACGAGTTGGAGTTCATGCCACTGCCAGATTTGTGCATCTAAATAAAACAGGATCTTAAAGCTAACAAGCAAACAAATTGTTCTCCCAAAGGCGAGCCTGCTGTCCCAATTCATCCTGCGCTCCCAACAAAGCAAATTGGCACACGCAGACATGTTAGAATCTGCTGATACTAAAAAGGTATTCTGTCAATTATGTAATTTGCTTCGGCTCGGCGGGTAAAAATAAAATGTTAACCACATGTGAAAGATTTTGTGCATTTTATCGTAGGAACAGTCTGAGCCTGTGAGCATGCGATTGCCTTTGACACACAACCTATATCAGCTGATGAAGCATATTTGTGATTGTTTCCTAGAAGCAACTGCAGGTGTGATTTTTACCCCCACTGTCCAGAGCTTAATGTTTAAAACACTACATTTACTGGAAAGAGGTTTTATTTTCACCTTTTTTTAAAATACCCAAATGTGTTGATTATGCAGAAATTGTCTCATTCATGCTCTTGGCAACAAAGCAATTATGGGCACTCATGGAAAGGCAGATTGAGAGATTCAGATTCATTTTCATCTAAATGAATGTGTAATTATAATGTCAAGAAGGTAACAAGTAATACGCATCCAATTTGTCTACAGGACCTGAAGAAAGCAACAAAAATGATGTTTCTCTTTAGCTTTGAATTCATACAAAAACGTCAAATTCATTGAAATGAAAATACCAGGTTGTTGTTTTTTTGAGTAAGGTGACTCTGAATGGGCTCTCATTAAATTCAAGTGCTGTTCAATTCTTGAGCAAATTGCTGATATTAGATTAATTATCTCCACAAGACTGGAGCGACAATTTGCAAATGTGCTGTAGATTGTGCCAAATATTTTGTTGTAGTTATTATCGGTCAGTTATTTAACAAACTATAGTAAGTCACAATCCGCTGTGAAAGAATACCTAAATAACTAACATTTTGTTGTTTTTGTCTTTGATGTATGTATTTTATATTTTTTCACGAAATATTAATAAAGAAATTATGAAGTAAAAAAATACTTCAGGTATTAGCATACATACATACAAACAAACCAGTCTCACCATTACAGTACACCTGGGCCATTGTGACATTAGTCTTCACACAAGAATACACCTTCGCCACAGCAATAATCCACTAATGACAGAATGTAATTGTAATTGTGAATGTAATTTATGTGAATGAACACTAAAACACACACTTTTTGTTACAACCTCTGCAGTGACTCCACACATCAAATGAAGGGAGTTTAGAAATGTGACATATTTTGATAAAAATTAGCAAAAAAATCTCAACTCAAGTGAATGATGTGTAAATAGTGCTTTAAAGTTACATACATCATATTTCTTGGTTCCACTCAAGCACCAACTACCTATGAAAAGTGAAACCAATGCGGAAGTGCCTTAAACCTGCGTTCTTTCTAATGGCCAGCAGGGGGCGACTCCACTGGTTGTAAAAAGAAGTCAGATTGAATAGAAGTCTATGAGAAAATGACCCCACTACTCACTTGATTTATTACCTCAGTAAACATTTTCCTAATGTGTTTATGGTCTCTATGCTAGTTTCAGGTCTTCTACAGCACGATGTTCACTTTGTAATTTATGATCCCATTTAGAATAAAATAGACGATAAAGCAGGGTCTGCTTTAGGGTGTGGCTACCTTGTGATTGACAAGACACAACCATGGCGACCTGTCAATCAGGATAGAGGCGTTCGGTTGCACTAAAAGACACTCGCCCGTTCATTTTTTGTAGCTAAGTACATTTGCAAGCTAACTTTGTTAGCAGCTACTTCACACAGCGTAGCCAGGTGCCAGGTACAGTCAGGTATAGGTGGGCACGCATAGTGTCCTCAGGTTCTCAGATCCCCAGCTCCACCCTCTTGTCCAAATACGTTCACTTCTGGCTCCAAAAAAAACCAAGACGGCAACAACCACAATGCCAAACTCGAGGCTTTGAAACGGTAGTCCACAAACCAATGGGTGATGTCATGGTGGCTACGTCTACTTATTTTTTACAGTCTGTGTTTCCACAGCATCGTTCCCATGGTAATTTCTCTGCATCAAATTTATTTTCTTCACTGTTGGAAGAGTTTGGTAACCTTTGACCCGAGGAAGGAAAAGTGACAGAAGATGGAGCAGTTCAGCCTCATGGGGACACAAAGTCATTCTGCTTTTCATAGCTGAAGCTGGTCTCATACCATTTTGATTAGCCTTGGGTACTAGAGAATGATTCACCTTGTGTTTAATATGAGATGGAAAGGGAGGACTGGGAGAAACACATGAGCTAAAACTAAGGCTAAAAAAATCAATGCATACTCTGGATTCTGGTCTGGCTCGGCCCATTGGAATATTTTTGTGTCTGTGTGCCTGAATGTTTGACCTGAGGGCTCGCCTGTTCCTCAGTTTGGAGGCAACTATAAAAATTCAATCTGAGCTCCCAGACCTCACCAATGTCAAACTCGTCAAGAGTGAAGGTTATAGACTGGTAACTTCAGCATCAAATTAAGGCAAAATCCGATTAATCAAACATTCACAATGTCTCTCTGGGGAGCAATAATAAAAAAATATATATCCGGTTTTATCGCTGTGTTCCATAAAAGGCCATAAGCTCAGTCACATCAAGCCCTGTTAGGCAGTTTTATGAGCCTGATGATTTGTTAACAGCTAATTTCAAGCTGAGGGATAAATGGCTGTGCAAATGTCACAAGTATAGAAGTTATAATTGGAGAATAATGTGGCCAAGTAATAGCAATAAAAAAAATGTTTTGACAAATGGCTTGTCGTCGGGCACCACTGGTATGGCAAAAGAAAGGAGGGTGTGGCCGACAAAGCGAGAGAGAGAGAGAGAGAGAGAGTAAGAGGGAGGGTGTTGAGTAATGGCACATTTATTCACTTGACTGAGAACAAGCTGAAAATGGACTTCTTTGGGGACATGTGAGAGACACTGTGTGAAAAGGAGCCCATCACTGACTGTAGGTGTCTGTACGTGAGGCTGAAATAATTCCTCACAGCACGAACTCTGAGAAATTTGTTTTTGCTCAGACCCACTTTTAATCAGAACTATTCTCCCTCCCAAAAAAACACTTTTTTTCCTTCATGTGAAAACCTCTGCAGGAGAAACAGTCCTACTATGCGTGGTGACTTTAAATTTGACGTTACACGCTTTCAGTTTCAATTACCGCAAAATAGTGTCAAATGGATTACGCTGAATACGCTGATGTTACGGGCCGTACTCTTTTTACTGTGTAATATGAATTTCAATATAAAGCATCACTCTGGCACATGAACTGTACAAGTATTTCATTTGGACCCTGAGCCAACCACAGCACGACACAGAATTAGAGTAATGAGACTACTGGCGTCATGCGCAGCAGTACGGTGGTCTCGCTGTGTTGATCTCTTTATCTCAGAGACTCAAGGAGTAAAAGAACTCAGGGATTTTAAATTAGCGGATGGTACATGGGGTGTGACCTTGGAAGTTAAGGCACAGAAGGGATGGCTGTATGTGCTTTGTGTGATTTGGTGTATGAATGGACTATTCCTAAATGGAGACATGACATGAGTGTTACAGCAGCTACTGGCCCATCTATCATCAGGTGGTGAACTCTCATCTGTCCATCATCTGCTGACAAAGTAGTTGACACCTTGTTGTCACCCAAGGTCCCACTTCATACCACTATCAAAGGCAAGGTGATAGATGTCTGCCTTTTCCTTTTACTCTGAGGTGACTATCCGCATCAAATGAGCTCAGTTTCCAGGATGATGGATGATGAAAACCTTGTCATTTCATATGTAGCATATTCAACTCTATAGTGTTATTTGGGCACACAAGATAAATCTCAGCCATAAGACTCTCTTCTCTGTTGTTGCCTCTGCTTGTGATCTAGACGGCTGCCTTTAAAATGCCTGAAGGAGTTTTCTCCACTGAGCCACTCACCTTTAAGGACAGCTGAACAGGCTACACAGCTGATGACAAACATATTGGCTATTGTATATGTAGCACCTGGGACCTTTCAGTAAGAGGACAGTTTCTCGAGCTAATGTACGGCTCACCTAAAACACTAATGTAGTTGTTGGAGAAAGTGTGTCTAAAATGTGACTTGGCTAAAAACAAATTGCATGAAATAAGTGTGAAGGTATAAAAGCTTATTACCATTTCCCTGCTGATGAGGATTACTGACCAGAGAGAAGTTGTAGAAAAGAAACTGTAAAATGACTTTTTTTGTGAACTTGCACCACACTGATTGTTAGAAATCAAATGCCTCCCATGAGCTTATTGATGCCTGCTTGAAAGCATCTGTTGATGGCAGAGACTCTTGATTGAACATCTTGAACTCTCATTGTTGGGCCTAATACCTGACTAATTACCAACTAAAGCATAATTGACATCAGCTACTAACACACCTGGAAGCAGAATAATGACTGAGTGGGCGAATCTTCTGATTGGTTCTGTTTTAATCTCCTAGTGTCCCGGGGAGGCCAGAGATGAGCCTGCATCAATATATCCAGCTGTGTGTCAGGGACTGTTGAGAGAAAAAAAACAAGAAAAGCGAGGTCACATTTGGGGAAGTATGCTCATTGGTCTGGTGCTCGACCTACGACCTAGTGGTGTCATTTGTTGTCATTATGTCAAGATAAGTGTGTACAGTGAGCCAGACACGTATTTTCGGACCACAGACGCGCAATGCTCCACAAAAGAAAGGCCTGCAACTCTTCTAAAGGTAAGCCATGCGTTTAATGCGTTTTATGACGCCAGCCTTGGCTTTCATGACTATTATGCAAAATGTTGAATGATGTTTGGGTCTGTCTGAATCTATTTTTTTAAAGAGCGGAGTAGTCAAATGATGTTTTAATGACGTGCACAGTGCAGTGTGTGTGTGTGTATCTTGTCTGGTTGTTCAGATCCATGTGTTTCAGTATGTGTATGTGCATGTGTGCGGCGGCGGTCTCGTACAACAAAGGGCTGGTGAGTTTCGGAGCAGACAACCTGTGCCCCCAATTAAGCTGCTTGCAAACGAACAACGAACATGAGGTGAAAAGAATATGTTTTCAATTTCCCTTTGACTTATTGGTCATTACGCTTATCACAGGAACCTGTTGTAATGACTTTGCATGTGAGGACAAAAGGAGAAAGTGATTTATTGTTGTTGCACCTCCAGCTCCTCATTCACAATGCATATTGTTAACATGGAAATAACATTTGCTGAAGATCACATTCAGTGGCTCAGAAGGTTAAATTAGCACCTTGTCCAAAGCTATGACAACAATACCCCCACAGTGAGAGGGGACAGGCCTGTGACCACTCGCTGTAGCAGAACAGAGTGTTATATTTCAGTAAGGTTATTGGTAAACTGGGCTGCAGTGGTAATATGCTGTCATATTAGCTCTCTGCATGTCAGAATGTGATGCCTCAGAGGGAGATCATGGGCTGTATCTCCTCCAGCAGGGCTGAAGCTGGAATACTGCTCGACCAAACAAAAGTAATGCGCATGAGTGAATAATGATGATATTGTTAGCGAGGTGTCACCTCCAATAATACATGTTTTGGATACTGCCTTTAGCTTGCCATACCAACATCGTAGAGTCACAGTGTTTCAGCCTCAGTTGAGGATGCTGTGGAAATAAGATCCAGGACATGGAATAAAATGATGAATTGCTCCCTATGGCCAATAAGCAAATCAATGTCCATTTGGGGTACGGACTAATCAAAGGTCAATGAGGTCAAATCTATATATATCAGGTAGCTGTGCTAATTTCAAGGCACAGGATGCAGAGCTTTGTATATTGTAGTGGTGTCTCCAATGATTTGTACCAGTTTTGGAAGACACAGACAAAATGATGTCCGGCGGATCGGAGCTTCAGATCAGAAAGCATTTCCATTTGTCGTTCTAAAAGGCAGTTACAAATTACATAGTTTGTCGTTTTAACTTGGAAGACTTATTGACATCCAGCAACCATTATAATTTAGGAAAATCGAAACCACATGTTCAGCTCTAAAAATAGGCAAACAAAGTACACCACAATACAAATGTGCTGGACAGAACACACAACATACTGACAGTTTTGATATTCTAAAAAAAAAAACCTTGAGGAGACAAAATGTAAACGTCCTGATATTCTGACTATTAAATGTTGTATCCCATGTACAAGTGGAAACACTAGGATTCATCCTCTGGGGACCATAAGTGTTCAAGCTAACTCGTCATTGACCAAAGTACTGGTCAAGGTCACATTTTGAGGAGGTTACAAAATTTAAAAGGAATCATTTGCTGGGGACCACAAACCATGTCGAATTGTTCAGCATCGGGCCAGCACCATCATCTATTGTAAAAGCAATAGATACAAACTGTATATGATATCGTATGTTACACAGTGTATTTTTAAAATTCATTCGTACTCTATGCTCTGTCTCCTGTTGGTATAAGATAACCTGGAGATGGTTTTACCTGCAGTGCCAGGTTAGCATGACATGTTGTGGGTCACCATAAAGGCCGACCAAGAGACGGCTGGTACGATGATGTGGCAATCCTCTCCACTGATTTCATTGTCCGTGCTGCATGTCTGCAACAGGGCACTGGCCCACACTTCCCCCTCTTGGCTCTGGCTGATTTAACAGGCTGTTTGTTACACAAGAGTTTGGCATGGCTCTGGTCCTGCTGCTGTGTCCCTCATGGGCCACATCCTGTTACCGCTCTGCTCCCACTCGCTTGTTGACACATAGGTCATTGCAGGGCGTTGGCTATGCTTCCAAACATTCAGACATAAAAAGACATGGCAGACACACAAATAAAAGAAAACACACACACACACACACACATACACACACACACACAGACCTCATCTTGTCAAGTGAGCAACAGGCAGACATTTCTCTTCTCATTACAGTGCCAGTGTGTGTGTGTGTGTGTGTGTGTGTGATGGTAGCTCTCGTTGCTTGTAGGATATATTGTGTTTGGTCATGACTTTTCATCCTGGAAGCCCATAATTAGGCAGCACTGGATGCTGCCAAGGAAGGATGAGGTTAGGGAGTGGGAGCGAGCGGCCTGCTTCCTCGGTGGGTTTCACAAGCACGACGAGGAGAAGCTGAGGCTTAATTACAGGAGTGACACCCCCGCTGGACCTTGATGACACACTTCCTGTGATTACAGAAAATGATTGGTATCGATTGTAAGAGGGGGAGAAGAGTCATGCTTAATTGCATTAGAATAATTGCCTATTGGCGGCTGAGGTGAGCCCTGTCCCCGATTATGAGGCTGAAGTGCGTCAGCTGTGAAACCTGTTAACGCCACAACGCTGTGAAAGTTGTTTAACGCCATAATGGCGCAATACATTTGAGACTTTTTCAGTGTTTGCGTAGACACCCAGTGTTTTTGGCACCATATTGTTTGCTGACATTGTCTAACACAGATCTACAGATTGTCCATGTACAAATTTGAATAGTTTGCCTCTATGTTTATTGGAAGCCTGCCCCTCACTTCCTCCTTGTTTTACAGCTGTCCCACACAATCCTTCTCCACGTATCAGGTTGACTTCCTCCAGGTTTTCCAATACCAACTAATTAGGCTTGAATTTGAGCATGATCAATGTATTTCCGGGTGACCCTTGGGTCACCTCGGGCGACTGTCGATAGGTATTTGAGGTTGCGATGTCAGGGCTGGCTCTGTTGTTCCCCTTGCACCATCAGTCCATCGATCTTCCACCTCCCTCCCGAGAAATATAAACAAAACCTTATGCTAACTCATACAATATATACTGTATGTGCTGACTCTGCTGTTGCTCACAATATTCATCATCCCACGCCTAATCAGTTTTACACTGAATCACTACTCATATCTCATGCTTAATAAAAAGAAAAACAATAAAAGATAATGGGAGGAGATGATATTATAGTGCACCAGTAAATAACGTTAGAGTATAATTCAACAGAAAGCACTTTTTGGGAGCTTTCAGATGGGACCGCAGTTACAGATGTGGTTTTTTCGTATGTGATTTGTGCGGTCATCAGCATCTTGTGTCCCTGCATGTTTCACTCTCTCCCTCCTACAGTGTTTGGGTCCTCGTCTCTCGCTTGTTGTGTTTCAAGTGAACCCAGACAGGCTTGATGTTCGGCCAGGGACAGTGGCTACGGGGCAGCCAAGGCCACAGAAAGTTGCCCTGCTCCCAGGTCACTGTGGTCTGGAAGCCAACACGGGATCACTGAGTAAACAAGTGGTTTCAGTTAGGGGGGCGGCTCAGGGCAGCCGATACAAGGGCGTGTGTTTGTTCGGGTATGTATGTGTGTGTGTATATGTGCCAAGAAGTCTTAAAAGTTTGGCTGGGCTCATAGCGTGCTGTCTCCTGGAGCTTTTTTAGAAAATGTTGACTGCTTCATGTCTCGGCTGTGGACGAATGTTTGTGTTACATGTTGGGTTGAAATATTCATTATTGAATGTAATCTTCAGGCCTGTATGTGCTGGGGGGTGGGTGGGCTGTTTAAACACATCTCATCAATATAATTTCTCAGGATTGCCACTGACAGGCATTAGTGTACCGTCAGAAGAAATTACTGTATTAAACTGTCCTTCATGCATATTCATGCTTGTTTATTACAATGGCAACAGACAAAATGCGCTTGGTATCACCAAATTAACATTCAACGCAAACAGACAGAATGATTTTGATATAATCAGCTTAAGTATGACACTGCCAACTTAAGGAATTACTGTATGACGGCTTATTTGCATAATGGGCGTCCTCAAACAAATGTAATCATTTCAGATTATGTCAATGTGTTTGTTAAGACATGATGAGAATCATGACACGCGTCTTGCTTTTAAAGAAAAATTCAACCCCAAGACACACTTTTAATGCCACATATCGTCAGTATGACAGGAAATGATGAGTCAAAGCTTTCAGTTTCTAACAAACTGTTTCACGCAGGCGTCAGCTCAGATAGGATTTAATGTAGCTGCTGTTGCTAACACAACACTTAAAACTTGATCTATCAGGTGTGAATTGTTTGTTTATGTGACAGCTGAGGTAAAATCCCCTCCCATCTCATGTCGTTGGGACCAACTGGAAAGTGTTCTGGACTTTCTGTAACTCATCTTGCAATGACAACACAGTTACAGTTAAAGCATGTTTTGTTTCTTTTTAAAGTGCTTTAGACTTGTTAAAGCTTCTTTGGAACAGATTCTTTCGTAAAAGTAAGTGAAGAAAAAAAACGGAGAGAAAACTCTTTTGTGTGACAGTAATAAAAAACCCCTCAATAGTTCTTAATTGTTACGTTACTACGACGAAGTTAGGAAGAAACTAATGTGAGATTTCGAGAATAAAATGGGAATTTTATGAGAAAAAGAAGCTGTAATACTTCAAGAAATCATTGTAATATTTTGATAGAATAGTCACAAAGTTTAAAGAATAAGTCATAGTGTTAAGAGAATAAGTCATAATAATACATAAATAAAGAATTATGAACAAATACAAATAAATAAAAGTAATAACTATTAAACAATAATAAAATATAATACTATATACTTATAAAACAACCCAGACTGAATTACTAATAAACCTGTTTTCTTGTAGACAAGTGTGGATTGATGTAGCCTACATTTCACTACAGGTTATGTGATTAATGACACAAGAAAATGGGAATGTGTGTGTGATTTGTTGAAATGATATCGCTGAACTTATCTGCCCCTTAGTTGTTAGTTAGTAATAGTAGTGTTGTAGAGTAAATCTTGGAGGATTTGCATTTAATTTACATTAATTGGAACACATTATTCGTCATTCACAAGACGCTGTACATCATTTTTATGTCCCCAGTTATTATCGCTGTTTTGATTGTTCATTGCTACATTTTAATTCGCCAAGACACACACAGCTGGTAAGCATGTTATTAGCACTGAGCTCGTAATCCTTCTACTTTTATTTTTCTACAAATGTGAATAATTGAACAAGAGATCTGCTGTTCTTTAACTGCAAACACTTTTTAACGTGCCGTCTGATAACTTGATATATGACCTTTAAGCAAATCTGTACCTCACTCTTATTTTCAATCAAGTACACAATAATGTTCGAGGGATCATACGTCCTGATCTCTTTTCCCATAAATGCGCTGTATGTATTACCGCCTTTTGTTTGTGTAACTGCAAAGGGCAGCAGCAATGATTAAGAGCCAGTAGTGCAGCAAACTATGTTATCACCCGCTGCACCATATTATTTTGACATGATATATAGGCTATTCATAATGTGCATATTTAATATTTCATACATTACTGCGTATCATACATATTTCATGCACAGCATTCACTAATTCAGTATGATGTGGATTATCCCAAATTAGCTTTATGTGACTTGCTGACAAAAAGGGAAATGCCCTCCACCCCCCCGAGGTTGTCCTACATGAATGTGGCCCTAAATGCCTTTATTCACCAGCACTGTAGGCTGTCCTTATGCTCCGTGTCCCGCTCTCTCCTATCCTGTCGCCTCTGGCACAAAGCTGAGTGAGCTGCACTAATGTTTCTCCAGTCCACTGGGAGTAAGTTTGATGGACTGGACAATGAGTCAGGCTATAAGAAAATGTGTTTATGCCCGCTCTGAGAATAGAGACGGGGATCTTTACAGGGACTGACATAACCAAAAGAGTATTCCATTACATTTTGAGGAGTAATGTTTTCCTGACAGAGAAGCAGACATAAGCGAGTGTTTGGCCTCCTCAGATTTATTTGTTCAGCTACAATTAAACATGCAGGAAGTCACATTAAAACGTGTTTTTCCATTTTGAACATGGAGTCTTTGATGAGTCTAATTAGCATTTATAAGCCCCTTTTAAACAGCCTATTCAAGGCGGGAAAGTTGCAATGTTATTCCACCTTGCCGTCTGCATAAAACGTACAAACACGGAGTGGATGCTGTTCCGCTGTTAAGCCGGCAGTGGAGGTAGTAACAAAGACGAATCACCGGCAGGATAGGACAAAGGTGTGGTGTTTTGATGGCGTGTGCGACCCAACACCAGGGGATTTAAAAAGCAGCTAGCAGCAGTTAGCAGCTAACTCAAAGGAAAAAAAGTTAGCAGCAACCAGAAATAGATTCATTGAGGAACTTGATTACAGCTTTTAAAGTCTGCAGCTGGTCATTATGCCAATCTGAGAGCCTTCAATGTGTACTTATACAACCCTGCCACTCAATGAGTGGTGTATCATGATAAGAAGCATGAGTGAACCTCTTTAACCAGAAAGCTCCCACAATTCTTTGCCGTGGGGCTCAAAACAACAGGCATCCCTGGCAGAGCCCAGGTACAGCCAAGCCTGCAGTCAAGAGTTAATCATTAACTGCAAGATTGCTGTGATGACGGGGCCAGCTGATAACAGAAGTGGCTAATACAAACTACAGAAACTTAAAAAAGATGAATTGATTAATACATTACCACAGGCTGCAATTATGTGTATTATATGCTGCTCTCAAAAATGAATCTGTATTGATAATCCTCACGGCTCAAGCATTACAAAAACACAAGCAACATGAAAACAATGTGAGGCGATTAATAAAATAGCTATTATGTTGTTTTCTTCTGCCGTACCCCATTACACCCTCCACTGTGTCCTCCATAACAATTCCTGGTGATAGTGCACATTCGTTTTGTCTTTGGTCTGTTACAGCAACCTAACACGGCCCTGTACAGCCAGCCAGAGAACAAGGTCGAACACGCACCATGGATATGTGTTCACCCCGGGCTAATTTCTTTAATTCTTAAACAAGATGTGCATGACAGAGAATTAATTTTCTGCGTAAACAAGTTGCAGTTTGTTTCCTGGGGTTGTTTGGCTGGCTTTTTTTGTCGGAAGCTGCACATGATTAATAATGCTGTTCTACACCTTCTGCTGAGGGAATTAACAGAAAATGGTGAAAATGAGCATATGAGAGTGGACTGGGAAAAATGTGTGTGTGTGTGTGTGTGTGTGTGTGTGTGTTTTTCCCAGTGCAAACACATGTGCCTTTGCATTGTGTCCTCTTGAATGTCATCGGCGTGCCACAGACCACGTGCCCCTCCACGCTGCAGATAATGAGCATATTAATATGTACATACCCAGCCAGGTTAATGCCTGCCTGGCGCTCCAATTTCACGGCACAGTCTCAGGTCGACGCAGCTTCTGCGGAGCCACTAGGCCGCGGTTTCTCTCCATCAGATGAAGAAAGAAAAATATATTTCTGAATTATTGAACAGATACATGACTGACAGGCTGGCTGATGAAACTGAAGGGGACGGAAACAGAAGAGGAAGAAAAAACAGAAATTGGTATAGTGAAGTTGATTGATGCCAGAGATAACTTTGTGTGAGGGGTTGATACTGAAAAATACTGACAAAAAATATGGCTACAAGGGTTGTGCTGGAGTGGACAGTTGCTGAAATTGCTCTCCAGTGCTCTATTTTCTCTATTTTTTTTTTTTCAAAGCTCCAAAAGTTATTCCAGGCAATCCATCAGAGATGAAGTCTTACCTTCATAACTTTCAATCTGACTCATGATATCTATTTGACAGTTGAGCTCGTCCCTTTTGTTCCCACTGCTCCGGGAAGAAAAACTGTGTCTTAAAGCAGGCGGAGCAGAAAAGGCTGGCTGTCTGTTGAACACAGAGATCTTCCCTAAATGGTCAATATTTTGAGATGAGCTCATTTCAGGAACAGCCGCAGATATTTGTCAGCCATTAAGCATCAGAGGAGCGTTTTCCAGCTAAAAAGTCATTGCAAATGTCAGACAGATAAAACAGCTGCCATCCAAGGAACTCTCTGACAGACAGTGTGATCAGGCTAAATGCTGGTAGGAAGAGGGATTTTATGACTCTGTGTGTGTGTGTGTGTGTGTGTGTGTGTGTGTGTGTGCGTGTTGTTCTGTCTGGCTCTGTACAGTACGTCTGCGTGTTTTCTGACGCTGAGACCCAGACATACTTTCTATCTTTTATTACCAGTTTTAAATCAATGTCAACACAGACACCACATCATAAGTGGAAGACACACATTAAAGAAAAAAAATCTCTCTGCTGCTGTGAAACACGATGCACAGTGGCAACTTGATTCACTGCCTTGTTTCGCTTGATTTAACAACATCAACGCTGGGACTTTCTCATGATCATTTGATATGAAATTGAATAACAAGCGTTCTACATTATATGTTTATGATAAGAGTTTACGTGTCACGCAGGTTTGTTCGATGTGTTTTAGTGTTCAGTTGAAAAAGCTATTCTGATTCCAAGCATCACTTTCTATTACCACTGCCACACCTACAACACCTCAAGGCTACTGTAGAGACCTTTGTATGAATACAAACAAGAATATGTTTACAGATATTCTTCACATTTTTTTTTCTCTCCTGCAAACAAGCCGGAGTGACGTCAACTGAAGCCAACAATTTGGAATCAAAATGAAAAGTTGAGCTTTTGAATCACAACACAAAGAAAAATAACCCTGTTGTTAATGTGCTGTGTAAACAGCTGATTTTATTTCTGCATGGTGGCAGAAATTCTTATTTTAGAGAAAACACATTTCTTTGCCTCAGTGTTAGAGCATTAGATGGATATTAAATCACGCTTAATCAGCTTTAAGATATGAGAATTGTTATTGTGCGATCAGTAAAACCAACATTTTGCATGGGGCACCAAATATAGTAGGACAGCCTTGAGGAAACCAAGTACTCAGAGGGAGTTTGTAATGAGTATTTCATCATCAGCTGACTAATTTATTATATTTATTTAAGTTTTGTTAATTTATTTCCATCAAGGACAATAAACAGGTGATAAAGAGGCAGAAAGCCAGATTCAGCCTTCATTTTAACTCAGATGATTTAAGAGATTTGTTGAGACGCAAAATGGTTCTCTTTATTTCAAAAGTATCAGCACACAAATTTGCGTGCAGAAGATGTATTTGCTGTGACAGACCTTCTACTTTGATTTTCTTCAAACAAGATAAAGAAGATCTGGTAGTGTCAGAGCGATCAATTCTGTGTCCAAAAATAATCCTTCGCCAGTTTCATCACACCACAATCATTCCTTTCATTACAAACATCTCTCGCTACCTGTCCACACAAACACACCACCACACATTAATTACTGATCATTTATTGGACCGATGACAGTGTTTAAACGTTGGGGATTTGAGCCTCTTTATATTCACCAGTAGTCTCTGGTCAAAATCTTTCTTTCTATAGTCTGTACAGAAAGTAGCAAGAAACTTTAAAGCAGCTTTGTGTCTGTTAGCGATGCATGTGTCACAGTCTTGAGGAGTTTGATATAAAAGCTATAATATTCATGAATATACATCAACATCGTCACCTACAAAATGCATGTTTAGTCCTAACACAGTGAGTCAGAGCCCCTGCTGTATTTCCTCCAGTGCAACGCCCCAGCTGTACACCCAAATCAGGAAACACAAATAAAAACAAACATGACCTCCGTTGGAACATCACTGGTGACGTCAACACTTTCCATAACTATCCAGAAGTTTGTAGCCACCTCAAAAACACAGACTGTAGAACTGGTGAGTAGCAGACAGCATATTAGACAACAAAGGCCTAAAAAGCTCTGTAACAAACACATTATGAGGTACTTTTGATATCTCCTGCAGATGTGTCATCAGGTAGCGGACGGCTGACTCATACGAAAGCAAGTGAACAAATAATTGGGTCTAATGAGTCATAAAAATGTAGATCGTACTGGTGAGAATCTGTGTGTGACAAATGGCATTCAGCCTTCTTCTATAACAGTACAGCAGATACGCAGCAACGGAGCACTTTGAGACTCTCAGTGTGTCCAGCATTTCAATGACTTCTGAAGGACAGTGTGGAATTGGCTTTTTGAAAGCACACATGGGGATTTGTACCAGCCTGCACCGGGTTATATGCATCTTCTTGACTGTGGTTCATCTGTATTTGCAGTACATTCCATTCAGACTTTATTTGTATTTATCTCATATATACATATGTATATCTATATACATATATATGTATATATATATATATATATATATATATAGGTCAGACACACACACACACACCTTTTATACATTTGTTTGTATCTTGCTTGTGTGCCATGACATTTTTCCTATTCATATGTATCATATCGCTGAATTTAGCTTGAAGTGTGATGATTGATGCAAAAGCTTAACTTAATAAATTGCTCACATGCATTAATTGTATGCATCTCCCAGTAATGAAGAGTGCAGTATATTTGGGTCGCTCTACTTTGACTCCTCTGTCCAGTTTGAGACTTGGCAAGTCATTAGTTTAAATTGTCTCTTTCTTCCCCAGATAAGTTTCAAAACAAAATATACTGATAGAATGAAAAGCCACTTAAACAGATGAATTTTCTCTTGTGCGGTGAGAAGATTTCTGGTCAAGCCTTCCACAGGGACAGTGTTCCCAACTGTCTTGTGTTATTCACAAGTCAGAGCCGCTTCAAGTGTCCAGATGATGTCATTCATGACCTTAATTGCTATAGGCCACTGCTGTTAACAGAGGAAGTGGCTACGCTGTTAATAGGAAACAATGTGATAATCAGTAGCTAGTTTTTCCAGCTGCTGCTGAAAAGAAAAACTGTCTAAAAGGTAACAACAAAGTGAAAAAGGTTATAATAGGTCAAAGCACAGGGATCTTCTACTGTACAGCATTAACACATTATTTATAGAGTGAAATTTTCGTAGTGTACAGTAGTCATAGTAATAGTAGTAGTCCTGCTGCAGTATATCATGTTGGATGGATGTTTGTTGAGATCAAATCTAAAATTGAATGTATTTATATTATAACATATTTATAATTTCAATTTAAGAGTTGTGTAATCAGATAATTGCAACTAGTTGTGTGGCTATTCAGAAGCTACATCCAGAACCAGAATTATCCTGCTAATGTAGGTATCCACAAAGCGGATCCATCGAGCGGACTCATCTTGCCACAACAAAACGAAAACGGCAGCCATTACGAGGCACGGAGAAGATCAAAATGGATCGGTCGCCTTGGGTATCCATTTGCATTTCTCAGAACACATTTGCACATCTGAGTGTGCATTTGCAAATCTTATTTTTCCTCCACAAGTCTCAGTTCATATTTGCAAAGATCAGATAAAGTCTTGATTTTATTTCCATAATACAGTACAGATACAATTAGATTTACACATCAATGAAAAGGTAACATTGCATGATCAAGGCAGTGGACAGGACAGCAGAAGTGGGTTCTTTTTTAAAAAACAATTCAGTCTCAACAAAGCAAGCACAACTAGTTTTGTCTGGATATCAGAGGTCAAAATGCACAGAGCTTTTTTCCTGCATTGGTAATCAAAGAGAAATCCAAATAATGATATCATCTCTACGTGCCATTCTACAGCTCAAAGCAGCAACGTGTAATCGCCTGTAGCACTGACCTTTCGGGAACCTCTTCTCCGGCACACGTATTTTACACTTCAAAGTAAGCGGTTAAATTATTCCAATTAGGCCTGCAGCGCCGTTCTGGTCGCACCAATCTGCTGATGAAAGAACTTACCGAGCCTATCACCCTCCCTCAAAAACTCATTGCAGTTGTACATTATACATATTCATTGGACTGTTTAGAGAGAGGCCTGGTTGTCTTTGCAGAGCCATGCGCAGAATTCAGAAGAGTTATCCATTGTTAAGATTTATTGTTTCGAAAAGAACGACACAGTTAAAATATAAGTTCTGTGTAAAGATATTCTCTTGCTCTTAAATGGAAAAACACTCCTGTGACTGATGGCTTTTGGAGCACTGTAGGAATATTTATGGCTCCAAACAGTCCGGTAAAGAATACGGCCAGATGGGAGTTTATTGGAAGCGTTTTACCCCTCATGGATTTTCAGACTGCTCTATTGATTTTGTATGCATTGCACCAAGGCTGGCTGAAATAAACTGCATGCTGTCCGTGCCAGTGGAGTAGGTCTCTTCTCTACAGTACTGACTCTACCCTCATCCGGTAAGCGTTTCATCTGCCTTTGAAGGAGCAGAACCAAGGGAATTATACAGGGGAAAATTGACGATAAAGGCTATTATGTCCGCCGTAATATCCATTTCCCAAACAATAATGTCGGGGAAGGAGAAGTAATGAGAGCAGAGCAGTATTACCCCGCCATCTGCTCTCTTCCACCACTCGGTCTGTCTCTTCTCTCTGAGCTGCTTTCTATTTACTCTATCTGGCTCTCTCACTCTCTTTTTCCACACCCCCACATTGAGCTGTGTCTCTGTTAACCCTCTAATTTACTCCATCTATTCTGTGGTCTTCACTGTTTATACTCTCAAGGATTTCCCTTTATTGTCCAGAATTCTCTCTTGTATATGTATATATACTAGTAAATACATCTGAGATCGTCTCCAAATCAATTTCTCAGTCATTGTGGGAGTGGGAATGATTAAAAAAAAATCTTTCTTGCCTTCTCACCCTGTGCACCTCATACTGGAGCTTTAAAGTGGGTAAGGTGTAGTTTTTCCATACATTTAGTGTAGTTTTTTTTTATTTTGAGGAAAGTAATGCATGTGTAATCTGTGCAATATTAAGGCATTATTGTAGCAACGCTGCTTTCATATGGCTTTGCAAAGGAAACCTTGTTTATTTTCATGCAGGAGACCTACAGTGCGTGCCACTTGGGAGCATGTTCATCTTCCTGTTTTACTCAGCAACTTCCAAGATAATTAAAGTTGAATGCAGTCAATTATTTTATTTTGACTTTAATAGGTGTATTTGTAAGGAATTTAGTAATGTTGTTTTGCCTTCATGTGTGCATGGGGTACAAAAATACATGTGCAAAACAACACCACCTGTGGCTCAGGAGGGCTGTGTCCTTGAGCAACACACTGAAACTCAAATTGCTCCTGACAGCCAGCGCCTTGCATGGCAGATCTGCAGCCATGTTAGAGGCTCTGTGAGGCTGTACTTGAGCTAACTGCTAACATAGGCATGCTGACACGTGCACAATAACAATGCTAACGTGCTGATGGTAAGCAGGTATAATGTTCACCATGTTGAAAACTGGGGACTGACTGGGACCGCTAACATGGTTAAAAGAGCCATAGAGTTGCTGCGCTTTGGGACATACTTTCCAGGTACTGATGATATTGCAACCACCCTTTGTATCCATGGGAACCAGAGTTATGTATTGGGGGGCTACCAAGCCTATATTGGGGAAAAGCCTGTGTGAAAAAGGGTTCTGTGCAGTTTTTTTCAAAGGCATCGAAAATAAGAAGAATATGAGATACATAAGCTGTTTACACCTGGTGTCATCCTCTTGAGGTGAAATACTTTTATGAAGTATGTGACTTTCAGAGTTTCACATTTTAAACGCTTTAATTCGTATAATTTCACCCTCCGTGAAACTCTCCTCTAAAAGCATTAAATGTTGGATACTGAGTGGGTACACCAGCACTTAGGGTGCCCCGTTGTCTCACCTCTGCGGAGAAGAAGGCGCTGTGACATTTAGGCCTCCGTGTTCTGCAGGCCCAGGGCCAGCTGTGACAGCCGGCCGGGGAGAGTTGCTGAGTGTGGGGTGGAAATGCCAGCAATCAGTCAGGAGGTACGTCACAATCACACCGCTTTATTGCCATGGAGTGGAAGCGACCTCCTGACCCCCCCGAAGCTTCAAAACGCTGTCTTGCTCTGTATTTCATAAGCTGACACACAACCACGCACAAGCCTCTCTTCACGCAGCACTTCACTAAAATAACTTCTTACGCAAATTATTCCTCAAATATAATGTGGAAATAAGTGTAATGGAGTTTTGATGATTGCATCTCTTCTTCCATGCAACCTCCGCAGGAAATAAAGGAAACAGTGACTTGCTCATGTACTATAAGAGCTTTTTCTTCTCCTTTTTCTTTACAGTGGCCGCAGTCCAAGAACAGTCACAGTGGTTTCTGAGCAACCCAGTTTGGCCATAACCATAGAGGGGAAATCCACGTTTTTAACCACAGCTGACCACACACACCCACTCGTCTGAATTCCACAGCTGGACCTAAAACACACATCAAGTCAACACAGACTTGTGACTGTGCGCCGGCACAAACAGCACCATCCTGCCACCCACACGCCCCCCAGATACTCAAGGCTCTCATTAGGGCCCCGTAAAAGTCTAAACATACACTCGCTCGTGCAAGAGGTATGTCCGAACACATGCACACACGCAGACTGACACGAGAAAATTAATGCACATGCACAGAAATACACTGATTTAAAGCGTAACATACTGAACACAAAATAATCTGTTAAAATTTATGTCATGACAAGACCCTCTTTTATTTGCATGTCTGCATCCTAATGAACATGATCAAGCAGATTCTGTTTTACCATTTTTTCGCCCTCATGCACACACAGCAGCACTGAGCCCCTTGACATGTGTCACAGCTCTGGAAAAAACAACGTTGTGGTTTCACAGTCATCAACCACATGGAGAACAGACACCACAGTCTCTATATTTACGACATTTTTTCTGTTTGAATGAACATGGAGCTCAAAGTTCACGTAGTCCAGTAGCTCATGTCAGCAGGTCTCACTGTGTCGCTATCTGAAAACGAAAGGTTTTGAGGGCTGTCAGCAGAGGATTGCACACATCCAGCACTTGATTGATAGGTTGAATCTAATATGTATTGCTGTATTTTATACATGCTATGTGGAATTTGGATGAGCCAACATAATAAGATTGAGTTGCGGTTCATTTGTTGCCTCTCTGACGCTCAGCTTCTCTGTGACTGATTCAGACCTGTGTTTCCTGCTTTCTCATCCGTGGGCTTCACACCTTCCACACATGCACACATTTTTTTGCCACCCTATTGAAGACACTAATGCTTTTATCACAGCTCAAGTGTGTTGTGCCCTTTTTTTCGACGATGCCTCTTCACCGTCGACTCCCCCCCCACCCCCCAACTTCATCTGTCTCCAGTTTTTGAGTGGAGCGCTCCCCTGTGCCTTTTTGACTGAGAGCAATTTGCACACGCTTCAAGAACGCGATGAATGATGAGAGAAATGTTGTGGGCTGATGCACGCAGGGGCTAATGCGTATTTATTTCATTGAGTAGCGTTGCTTGGCAAAGCCACCGTGGCACATACCCTGGGTAATGGCTTGACAAATCAGATCTGTAAGACTATCCACACTTGCCACTTCTCCTTCCCCTGCAGGTAAAGAGCTAAGTCACCAGACGTGGGAGGCCTGTGCTACACCTCAGCACAAGCAGAGAATAATGGCCATTTGTTATACAGATACTAACGTATTTAAAGACTAGTATATTTCAAATACAAGCAATTTGTTGTCTATTGAAGTAAAGTGAGAGAAGAAGTGATGGATGAAATTATGAAGTTGATGAGATGTAACCAACATTGAAGTATAGGCCATAACACATAAAAATCCTCTTGATAGAAGAAATGTATGTGTGCATACAGTATATGTAACTGCTTAGTAGTTTCAATTAAAATTTTAATTTCAACACGGTATGTCATCATTTGTTCATTGTTTTGCTGGAGAAAAATGACATGAAGCTTCACTACAGAATGTTTTTGTTGGACAACTTTGACAGCAGCACTGAACTTATCAGATTTTTCTGGAATCTGGTTTCACTTGTTCTGTCATTTGACTGCTAGATTTCATCAAGAGGGACACAATTATCTGATCTTTGCTGGTGAAAACTACACTGCATCTTATTACATATTTTTAGTTTACCAGTGATGCTACATTAAGACCAAAGCTTGGTGTGACATGAACTTTGCTATTACCTATTTCATTTAATCATTTTGAAAAACATTTTTTGTAACCATTCACTTTAATAACCTCATGGAGTGAAATCATAAAGCAATTAAAATGGAATGCACTTCCTTGGCTTTGAAAGAGCATCATGAGAAGCTGGAGCTCCTGTGGAGGGGCTATATTTGGCCACCGCAGCACCTCCTTTGGTGCTGCAGCACGGCGTGGTGGCTCCTCTGACAGCCTAAACACTCTCTGGGAGGCGTCCATATTTGAATGCAGCCCCTCAGACATTAAAACAACATGTCTGGCTCAACGGAAGCTCATGTTAGTGCAGCTATGGATGTAGTTGTATGGTGCCAAACCTTGATGTTAGAACTGACACAGTTACAGCAGGTGGGTTTTAATTTTGAGTTGTTTTATAGACGACCAAATTTAAATTGGTCAGAGCAGAAAAGAAAATATACTCAGCAGTTATGCAGATACATACAGATGTACAGAGATCAGAAAACAGGAAACAAATAAGGACATGGGTCCCTGGCTGGACATTGTGACACTATATCTATAGTGTGTGCGTGACTACTGCACTTCATTTAGCATCTTTATCTCCAGCAGCTTTACTGTATTTTGAGTGAATAATGTACTTATTTGGTCTTTATTTTCAAACTTGGCAGGAAATTGGCCGCCACCTACACTAATCACAGGGAGTGGAGGGAGGAAAGGTCACTCTGAGCAGGTTCTGTCATCTGGTGACACCAGGTGACCTTTTGAGAATTCAGCAGCTACTTCCAGTAGAAAAGGATAGGCAACATTGCCGCAGCAACTGTCATTAATTAACACTGAAAGTAAAAATGCATTTTCTTGCATTTCTGACTACTGAAACTTTGCCATTATGCTGCACCACCAGTGTGGCTGTAATGAGGACGTAAATAGGCTTACAACTAATTTCCAAACCCAGGTTTTTGAGATAAATCCCATTCAGCCAAGATAAGCTGTCAAGTACATTTTTTCATGTAGGACAGATCCTATCACAGTCCGCTTTGTTTACAGTGTTGTGCAGTCAAGAGAAATATGGTGTAGTAATGAAAGCTGTTAAGTTTAAATTTTTTTTTTTTAATTTTCCCCACATTTATAGCATGATGTCGGGGTTACTGACAGTTCCTGATGAGGTGTTTTGGCATTACACATGATTAATGTTTGCCTCGGTTAAACACCGTGCTGGGTGTGACATCTGTGGAGGAAGGACCGAGACAGATACAGCACCAAATAATATCCATCCAGGTGAAGCAAAACGCCCCCTCTGATCGCTGTGCTGTATTGTCAATGACATTTTTGTAGCACTGCACAGTTAATTAACCCTCACCATCAACCAAAAAGTGAAGATATGGTTTTAAGCTCTCAAACTAAGTTTCTCTCAACACTCTTTTCTCAAAATCCACTCCTTTGAGCCACCTTTGATTATTTATTTTGAAATATCAACTAGAGATGCAATGATTAGCCAAATGAACGGTTAATTGACCAACATAAAATATATTCTTTTCTTAAAATATATGCTGGGGTTTTTTTTCATTCTTGGCATGTAATGAAGCTGTTGTGGTTATAAACATGATACCAAGAACTGTATTTGGTTTATTTTTGAGTGCATCAAGGTGATATAATAATACTCAATATAATACATAATTTAGAGTATTAGAGATGCGAGTATTTTTATTATTATATTTATTTTTATTATTTATTACAGGAGGGCAGAGGAGCATGCAGACTGGGAGACTGGTATAGTAATTGATATATAGCTCAGCCAAGGATTTACTTTAAAATGATGTAGCATCACTGCAACACTAGACGGATGTGTCATAACATTATCAGCATTAATTGTCTACCCAAAGCAAGCGTGTTTACATTCTTTATTTCACAATGCGATAGACAGTGATGATAACAGCAAGGAAGACGGTTTGGACTGGAAATAACTTTGCCAGATCACAAAATATATAAGTAAGTTGTCCAGTTATTGGAAAGAAGACGGTTACTGAGTCTTTTTGTAACAGGCTCCAACTTCAACTTGTTTTCGTCAATGTCAACAATCTCTACTGGCATCGATTATATGTGTAGAAGAGAATGCAAGCAGCTCCAGCTGACCAATGAAAGTGGTCCTATCCATGAGATATCTCCACCTTTGGCAGGGCTACAGAACCTCCTCATGTAGCCTCCACAACACCTTGACACAAGAGTAAGAATCCAGCTTTAACTGAGAGACAAGCGCATCAAAGAGTGAAAAATCCCCTCTCTGATTTGAGAGGTATGACGGCCTTTTCAGCTGCACAACCGGAGAGAGCCGGCGGTGAGTGGAGAGGACGTGACGGCCTCGTTAACACAACAAAAGGGCAACGTGAAACACAGCACGATGCAACCTTTTCAACTTCTTGTTAAAAATCTTGTTATGGAAAAGGTGTGTGTTTTTGTGCATAATGAGGTCAGCGGATGCAGGTGAGGTAAGAACACAGTGCTGTTGTGGACGTGGCATCGCAGTGGTAACAAGGTAAAATGGCCAGCAGACGAAGGCGACTGTGAATGATTGTGGTTGTGAAGCAGAGCAGTCCATCAGATTTACTTGTCTCTCTCTTCCCCCTCTGTATTCTCATCTCTCTTCATGAAGCACGAACGTAATTGATTTCATTTGTGCCACACAAGCTAATATTCAATCACCGCAAGCTCCTGACCTTTGGAGTGTGAAACACTTAGCTGTGCTAATTCTGTCACCATGCGAGCAGCGTTGGATTCAGATGCCTGCTCGTCCTCTGCCACCAGGCAATAATGGGTTATCTGCTTAGCTTGCTAAATGAGGTGTAAAATGAAATGGCACATGGTTTGTTTTCCATATTTTTTGAGTAAAAGGCAGCTGTGCTTGCTTAATGAATCTCAGTGTCTGTGGTCACTGTCATAACTGCCAGAAAGTAAGTCGGATTTGTTTCAGGAAACAGTTGAAGGATGTGACGTACAGTTGTTGGTTCAATACTTGAGTGCTTTGGAGTAATAATAGTACTACTGGTTAAATGTTTTCATGTCAGCAATATGTTTGTGTGGAGTGTATCTAGGTTTTTAAAAAAGCAGGTGTTAGAACTTTACTATAAAGTCTATTTAGTTAATCACAGTTAATGGTAATCTGTTTTTCAGACCTCGGCATATTTAGATATAGATTTCTCCGCAACATGAAGATCATTTGGTCTTTGATAGGTTTCAATACATGACTTCTGAGGAAATGAAAACGTCATTTTGTCCCTCACCATTACAGCAATCATTACAGACAAGTCTGGCATGGCTGAGGTGTAAGATTGCTGTTATTGAAAAACCATAACTTGGCGAGGTCCACTTTCAGGGGCCAATGTATTTGTGATTTATTTAATACTTGTGTCACATGTCAAATGCTGTTTGGCAGGTTTCTGCACAGCAGAAATGAGAAACACCTTCTGGGAGATTTCCAAGGCATGAGTGAAAGGTTGCAACAAATTGCCAATGTGGGCCGGTGAAATGCTGAAAAGAAACAACTATGCTTTTCACCTAAAAACATAACCCTGGTCAGGAAATCGTAAATCTCAACTTGGCTTCTGAAATAGAAATAAACTTTATTTTTCTTCCCAGCAAAGAGCAAAACAACCGGTGTGCTGCTATTGAACATTATTGGACATTTCCTTTAAATGTTCTTAAAACCAACTGTGTTACATCTAGTCATGGATGATACATGGCCTGGGTCTGAGCTGTGTTAGTAGAAATAACACTGAGCATGCAAACCGTAGCTACTCAGACTCAACCCGAAATCAGAAACAACCTCACTTCTTCCATCTGTAAGATTTATTTTGTCGTGAGCTCTAGCGCGTCATTACATCATCAGGATCACATAATCCTCGGGATTATCTGGGTCCAACGTTAAAAATAAATGTCAGGACAAGGAGAGACACCTGCTGATTAAATGTTTTAGTTGAAGTCTGCCATCCTAAATACAAAAGATAAGAAAGACACAAACATGTCAGTAAAGCCTTTATTATAGTGGTGAAACGCTTCACAACTAACAACTCGTCTGCAGGATTTTAGTGCTTACATACATACAAACCCACATTTACATTCTTAAATATATAAATATATACATTTATAATGACATGGATGTATCATTTTTATTTAAGCATATAGCCTATGTTTTTTTTTTATTGAACACAATCAGTATACTACCTCTGAATACAGCTCACATACTTTATTAGTGCACATAGTTACATAACTATACCTTTAGGAAACAAGTATACTTTTCCCAGATCTGTTTAAAAACTAAAAACTAAAAACGACATATTTTAGAGGTCATTTTGGGGCAACATGATGACATGTACTGTTTGTGGCACAACAAATGGAAAAATAGTTTTTCACTGCATTAAGACAAACTAAAAAGCAGAGGGCTTTTTTCATTGTGTGATTGCTCTGTTGTGTCCAGATAGAAAATAACTTCCCACATATCGCTCAAATGGAAGTTGAGTAGGTAGCTGAAGGAATGAGTTACTGAAACAGACCAATTATGTTCTTGATGCTAAAAGAGTAGTATTGTTTTTTAGAGGATGTGGCTTTGTGATATGACTTTTCAGGACTTTATTTGAATGCATTTCAAAAAGGTTTCTGTTCAAAGACTCAACGTGGTCACGAATGTGTCACAACCTCAACAACTTTTAAATGTTTTTTTTTTTTATTGAGTCAGAGGAATTTGTCATTGTGTTTCTATCAATAGGTGTCCTTCCTTTGTAATGTCAAGGTCTCAGATGTTTCTCACTTTTTTGCTGTTTTCCAGTGACAAAGTTATTAAGATAAAGGTGGAAATGTTCCCAAAATGATATCAGGCCAGCGTGCCTGGCAAACAACTATGTCATGTCATGAAGGGGACTGAGGAGACTGAAGATAACTCAGATAACTCGCATTGTATCCATACATCATTCATCGGTGTTTGAGCGCCATCTCATCGCTTGTTACTTCTCTTGAAACTCTCATGTTGGTTTTGTTTTTTTCCATAATATTTTGAGCCTACCAGGTGGGTTATTAAGGCTATTATGAGTTTTGAATTAAAACTGCTAATCTGGGATTATTCATAGGTAGAAGATCATGTTGTTTTGCTAGTAATCCAATGTGTCTCTCAAGCTTTACTCAAAAATCCAGACCCAGCCACTTGTTTTTTATGTTCAGTCACACAAGCAGAGAGCCTGATACGAATCTCAAGACAAACTGGATTTTGGAGAAGTGAGGTCCAACCTTGAAGAGTGATCACAACATCACAAGTAATGTTTTTGGTTAAAGCTGTCACACAGACATTGTTCCTCCAAGAATAAGAAAACAATTGTCATCTAAGTCATGTGTGCTGATCTAATCTCAGTATTCACAAGATTCAGCCTTAATTTAAGTGTTTTCAATTCTACAAATTGCTGTAATCCTTATTTGTTTAATATAAACCATCTTCCTCTGTGTCAACATTGTTGAGACATATGCAATCATCCAGTTACTAAAATTCCTACTATGGTTAACAGCTGGAAGTAAAAGAGTATTTCTTTCTTTGTGGTTATGATATCATAAGCAGTTTTCATTCAAATATTAGACATCCAGCAGTGCGTTTGAAATCACACATTTTTCTCCGTGTAAATATCTACGTGTACATTGAATCAGAAATAGTTTGCTTGTCAAAAAATCAGTAATCAATATTAATAGCATTTTGGAGTAATTCAATCAAAACTACCTATCAAGACTCTCTATGACAACCCACTCAATCAATCAGTGTTCCCTATTCCTGTCCGTATTGTGTATTGACAGCGACAGCTCAAATCACTGTCTCGAAAAACAAGTGTCAAGCCTTCCGTCAAGAGGATGAAGAACAACGCAGCTGCTCTGATGAGGCTGTCTCTGGACTATTAAGCAGTCAGGGTCACACGCTGCTTCATATTTACACTTACACGTGTGTCCTCTTTGGTCTTGACCACAAATAAGAAATCCAAGACCAACAGTTTCACTTTTTTTTTCGTTCTTAAATTACTGTCACCCCATCTAAGAGAGATTGATGGATTCAGATAGATTGAGAGAAAAAGCTGTTTAACATTACGGTCTGTCTTTGCATGGTGATGTCCCCCTTAAACCACACAACCCAGATTGATCTTATTTTTGTCCATCTATCTACCAAGTGCTTGCCACTGAGGAAGAAAGCGTCTCTTCGGCTGGGACGAACAAAGTACAGTTTAGGGCTATCCAGGCAATCACCTGCTTCCCAGTGCCTATTATCCCCAGGAGGAACCTGCACTGCTTCTCTAAATGTCTCCCGGCAGCATTGCTCTCCAACTGGCTCCCATATTTCTGCTCCACTGGACGATAAAATAAAAAATACCACCAGCTGCACACACACACACACACACACACACACGCACACACACACACACACACACACACACAGATATACAGTGCTAAGTGCCTTGCAAGAAGGATTTACAATTAAAGGCACAGCGGCTCTTCCTACTGAATGCAAAGCAGGGCTCTTGAGTGATCTATTGCCTACAAGTGCGACAGACCCTCTCAATCATCATGACAGACCATGCTTAAAATATTTTTACTGCAGGCTGATCACATCTTTACCTGGGCCTCTTTCTTTTTCTTTTTCTTTTTTAACTTATCCATAAATATGAATGAATGTTCACATGTAAACACTGACATGCAATTCCTCTGCCAGCCATGCTGGATAGCAATTCATGACTTGTGCTGCTGAAATGTTCATGGACAAGAAACTGGTGATATAAAGAAAACCTTTTTGTTAATTCACAGAGGATCAATGATGCTGTGATTGAATAGTACATTCCACTGCGGTACCCATTGGGCGTTACAAACAATGGCAAATATTCTGTCATAACTATGTACCATTGATCTACCATTGATAAAGGAAAAGGTCCTATCATTAGAAACCTATTTGGAACACTGGTCACTATCACGAGAGCCATATTGATATTGATTTTTCTCTGAAACATCGGGTGCCTCCAAAGCAGTCTGCAAAACAGAAAACAGAACTCAAGGACCATGAGCTCTACTTGGGTAAGGCTGGGAGCGAGCAATCAGGCGTTGCAAGTGTATGAGGACAATTAATGTGGTGGTGGTGTTTGTTTGTGGAGTTCAGGTACGGCCAATCACATCAGCTCCTCTTGTTCCTTTTTAAAGTGGCAGACAGTTTTTACCAATGGGCTGACAGGACAAAACTTGTTTTAGATTTTAGATTCAACTTTATTGTTGTTATTGCACAGAGTACAAATGCTAAGACAACGAAAGGCAGTTTAGCATCTAACCAGAAGTGCAAAAAGCAGTAAAGTGCATATGTATAGACATAATACACAATAAACCGTAAGGGCTAGATATGAATATGCTAAGATATATACAGTATGAACACTACTAACATGTGCAGCAGTTATAGTAGGCAAAATATGTAGTGCAGGTATAAGTAATGGTAGTAGTTGGCAGGTGCACAGTGCCAAAGCATAAATGCACAGCACACCAACTGTACTTTGTCTGTTTCCTGTATTTGTGTCAAGTGATTGACATTTGTTTATTTATAGTAACTTTACATGTGCACAATGATGCCCTTACTACTGCAAACACTGAAAGAAAAACAGTGGTTCAAGCTGTTCACATGATTCCAGCCTGCCAATAACAACTCCATTTATCAATTTGATTACCAGAGAAAGTGGAGTTTGGTCTCTCTTAAGAACAACTGTCGCCCACTCCCACAGAAACCCGGCGCTCGTGAGGGCCAGCTGCACTGTACTAGTTCTCAAGTTCTCATTGCGACAGAGCCATGAAATCTCTAAAGAGACACATGGGAGTAAACAAAAACAAAACACAGACCTCTGCACGACCAAAACGCCTTTGCATCTGCATTTGTCCCTCTGTTGGTTTTGTGCCTGCACAAACATTCAGTCCATCGTTCAGCGGCTGTACAGTAGCTGCTTCAACACTTTGTGTCAGAAAACAAGCTTTTATGTGACTGGAAACTACATTCAAATGCATGTATACTGAATCCAATTTAAAAATAAATAAGGAAAGTAAGGAAATAAAATAAACCCCCCCACCGTGTCTGTTTTGCTTATATAATGTGTTGACTCTACGGCGTGGTGGCTGGTTTTCTGCTTTTCATCAGCTGAGTAGTGTATATGTCACATCCCTCTGTTTGCAATCGAAGTGTTTTCCACATGTTCCCTCTACTTGAGCCCTCTGTTCTCCCTGGTGTATAAGCCTCGTCCTCTGAGATATTTAAATCTGCACCAGTTAGTAGCTCCTCATCCACAACTTGTGTTTCGCTTGTAGTTTGTAGCCTTAAACAAAATCAAAGCACTCTCTTTTTGTTTTCTCCTGAGTGGCACATGAATTCATGAAGTAGATAAAGGCCAAAAGCCCCACTAGCAGCTCTGCTTTGTTTGAGTGGTTGTGACATGTTTTGCAGTGTGTGTTTACCCATATTGCTTTATATCTTTGCTGAGGTGCAGCTCCTATTGTGGTATGAATGCATTTGCGTATGAATGCACATGAATAAGTCTATGTTTTGAACAGAATAACAAAAGGTTGGGAACCTTTTCTCAAGGTCAAAAAGCCCTCTCATTTTTTTGTTTGTCCTTGAATCAACTCGAGAACATTTTTTTTGTATCACATTTTGAGAGGTTCTCAAATCCAAAGTCTGTGTTTTCTTTCAAAAAACCTGAAATGCTGCTGTGGAACAAGGCAAATATTTCACTTGCAGTCAATTCATTTTCAAGGACGCTGCACGCTCAGTGATCTCTCCCCGTGAAGGTTGTTCACTGTTGCTGAATCAATATGAAACAAGTCAAATAATGTGTTGTAAAATGTACAGTCTATAAGCTTTGTACTCCACAGCGTCCTACATGAAAACATGAAAGTGTCCACTTCCATACAGATGTTATATACTCTGCAAGCCATACAGTATAATTACAGTGTAAATCATGAAATCCATCATGTGACATGAAATAAAAATGCTGCACTTCCATATATAATTGAGAACTGTACATTTTCCAACACAACTAATTCTAGCGTTTCAGGTTAGAAGCCACGGTGTAGAGATGAGACACTGAGGTGGAGAATGAACATCACTTCTGCTGTTTTACAACATCTCATACTCTGTCTTTAGTTTCTCTTGTTTAAAGAGAAAGACGTCCATCTCACTCCACACCACATCCTGTCCCCCGGTACCCCCGAGATGAACGCCTCTGCTCAAAAGCCTCTCTTCCAGGAGACAACAACCTCCTTGCGACCACCCACTCAGGAAGATTGCCAGAGGATAGTTTTGCAATCATGTCAGCATAGTGCAGCTTGGTTTTGATGTACCATAAAGACATTATTTCTATGGGGCTGATAGGGACTTAATTAGAAACATAATGAATCCGCTGCACATCAGACAAGCCTAATTAAGCCTGACTGAAATGCTGGGATAATTGGGTTTTCAGTTCAGGGCCCCAGAACATCGACCCAGACCCTCTTCCTGACCCTCCTCGCAGGTCCCCAGGTCCCTAGGCTGCTTACTCCACCCAGACAAGATGGATGGTCAGCGTATTGTTACAGGAAGCAGAGACCTATCTCACCATCTTGACTATCTGGTTTGGTTCTCGCCCCATAGATCTGTTGAGGGATCCGTGATCCATGGAAACTCCTCTGATGCCCTTTATAATCCCATTAAACCTATTGTCTCCGGCTTACGGCTCACTCGCTGGAGGAGAGGAACAAAAGGAACCGTCGGCGCAGCTGGAGCACAGCAGACATTTGTGCTTCAGGTGTGTTTGCCAAAAGGGAAAGGTTATCAGCTTAACTTTTAGACATGCAGGGGCCACACCCCTTTTACCTTAATGTCTGTAGCCTTGAATTAAAACTGTTTATCACTTTCATTGTTTCATATTGAAGTTTAAAGTGCCTACAGATGTAAAACAAATGTCATCACTCTGGAGCTCATTTCAGACAAGAGTTTATTGCCTTTTTATGTTTTTGTATTTTGAGTACATTTGTATCCTTATATTACTACAAAATAAGTGTTATAAAGCACTCCATTTGTAAGAGAGCATTAACTGAAATTGTATATTTATATTGTTTATTTCATCACTTCTGAGGAATATATTTGGACAGATTGTCCAAAAATAGGTAAATTTAGGTTAAATAGGAATGACACAATGCATAGTTTGTCAAATTACTGAATGTAAGCAATGTCTGCAGTCCGTTATCCTTACATCACAAACCATATGTTGGACCAGTATGAATAATACACTTTACTTCAGGTTCAGAAGCAGAAACCAAAGTCTGTTTATGTGTTTCATATACAGTCGATTTCTTTACAGTTCATTTCACAGTAAAGAAAAGAGGAAACATTTTGAATCCTGTATTTTGCTGAAGAACAGGTCATCATCAGTAAAATGACCCATGCAGTAGTTGCAGTTGTCATTGCCCAGCTTATAGGGTTGAGATGTTGTAAATTGTCACAGTGGGGCAGCTCAGACTTCATAGTGCTCCTGTGTCCAGATAAAAGGTGTTTAGATCCACTGGAAACAGATTATAGTTCACTTCCACTTCTCTGATTCCAGTTGAGTTTATCCAAAAAACAGAAAAAAAAATACACTTTTTGTTTGGTTTTGATAGAAAACATCTGCTTTTAAAGCTCTCTGCTGCACGTGCATTAAACTTGATTGGTACATAAAAGCAGATCTAAAGTCGAGGGTGAAAAGCAGCGAGATTGAAGGCGGTGCGGAGCAGCAGCAGGAGTCGCTGCGTGACGGCAGGATACCTGTGGGTGGTTCTCTGCCATTTAAACAATAATGTTAGCTGTGTGTAAAAAACATTGGTTCACTTATAAATGTGGTATCGGATGCTTCAATCAGGTAAGACAGGTAGACTTCACTCACTGATCTTGCAGTCTTCATAGCTGTGTTCAGTCAAGAAGAGGGCTGTGATGACTCTCACAGAGAGAGAGAGCAAGAACTGACAAATTGACGACGACAAGTGAGGTTGTGAGGAAGCACACTCTTGATGAGTCTAAAAACTACAAAGACAGCCAGACAGCCTCAGGTGAAAAGGAGAGATGTCCAGAAACACAAGGGAACAAGAGACAAGAGAGCACTTACAGTGTGAGGAGGACGACAGCAGCGGCAACAATAGTAGTCAGATAATCGCAGCTGCCTAGGTGACAGCACGGCATGATTAACACTAATGACCCTACACTTTATGAGCCTCAACAAAGACAATTAGTCCTCCCACTCTCCTCCTCCTCCTCTTCTCTCTGGGGCCATGTACATGAATTTAACCCACACCTCTTCCTCCTCCACTCCACCCCATTGCAGGTTTAGGACACAGACGTCTCCATCTGTATCTGTAAATATCATCACTATGAGGAGTTTTGTCTTTCTCTGTCACATCTTGGAGGACTTTTAGTGGATAATTCATGGACTGCAGTTCTCAAACACAGCATGCAATTATATGTGATAGATGACCCAATAAGGTGATACCCTGCTAAGGTGTAGTTGACGTGTGATTGATCATGTGGTCGCTGATTGATGGCTTGAATATGATCGCCGGCCAACATCACCAACAGCAGCTTGTGGGGTGTAACAACATTTCGGCAAAATGTTAACAGTTAAACAAGTTCAGGTCATTGTAAGATGAAATACGCTGCAGTGACCTTGAACATCCTCACATGACATGAAGACATTGGGCCTCATGCAGGAACATTTTTGTATTCTTATCTTAAAGAATACTCTTACTTTTCAGCTTGATTTAAGTGCACAAACTTCCTAAGATTTAAACATTAGCGTAATCGACGCTCCACCAAATTGCCATTTGAGGCTACCTGTTCCGTTCCGTTTGCAAGTTTTGCTCACAAAAATGTTACCAAACATAAAATATTTAGCAGTATCAGTCGTTGTATTAGAGGACCTTAAACATTTACAAAATATTTATAGTTCAGCTGCCAACAACGTGTCATCAGATCAGAGCTGATATGAGAGGCTGTGAAGGGGATGAAAATCAATGAGTTGTGTTAGAGGAGAGATTATTAGAGCATACAGTAGGTGATGTTACACTGTCGGGTGGATGTGTGCTGGACAGAGAGCTGCACAAAGACCCTGAGGCAGCTGTCAGAGAGAGAGCATGTCCTGACTGAAGTGTATAAGTTGATGTGCTGAAATGTGTCAATAAAATCTAAAAAACCTGTAAATTGGCAAGTCATGATGATGATGATGATGATTTTGTGGACAGCACATAGGTTTGTTTTAGTTATATATTTGATCTAAGTTGATTTTGGTATATTTAGTGTTTGTTCTTTTCTGTAAATGACTTAATGAATGAATGAATGAAATTTAAATCGTACCAAAGAGAAAATTGGTGAATGCCACAACTTTAAGCACAATTCTGTTCGTAATAGTGGTTCTTGCATGTGGCCCAATAAATGCATGAATTATACTCTTATTTATATGATTTAGATGGCCTACTGTAGATAATCACAAGAGACAAGCATGAAATAAAGCAACTAAACACCCGTAATAACATACGCCTATTTTATCTTGTGGTTTATCTGTTATTTCTTGTGGCATTGATGACACACTTTTGTAAATAAGACTTAGAAAGAAATATTGAACATGCTCCGTATATTGTATTATTTACCACTTTAGTTCTTTACTTTTCATTTGAGTGGTTATTTTCTAATTAATAAATGGATTAATGTGCATTCAAACAATTCATTGTTTTGTTTTGAAATTACATTTACCCATAATAATTAGACAATAATGAAGTCATTTGTGAAAGGATCTTCCAAACATCCCTCTATCCCAGTCTGAGCGGATGCGTAAGTGAAGGCACCTTGGTGTAGTCCACCATGACAGCCTCTCAGCACAATTAGCTTCACAAATAGACTGGAGTGGTCTTGTAACCTACAGCTCCTCTGTGCTCAGGGGCTCTCTGGCACTCAGATCTAAACCCCCATGTCAGGACCACATCCAAATAGATCTGTGGCGCATGGGGGGCCTCCACTAATGACTTGCAGTCAAACCCACAGTGCCAGACCTGGACTTCTAAAACCATGTATTTAGCAGATTATTGACTCTCTCAGACATCTAGCCTGTGCAAGCTGAGGAATGGCTCCAATTCATCTTACGCTCCCAAGACTGCACTGAATTACAGACCTGACAAGTGTGTGTTTGGTGCAGAGGGGAGTAGCTTTACGTAGTGTGTCTGTGCGTGTTTTTTGCAAAGGCAATACACTGTGGGTCTGAAACTGTATTTTAAGCATGCATGTTTGTCACCTCTACCTACAGCTGATAAAGAAAGGGCCAAAGACATGTCTCCAGGGCAGAGGCCAGTCAGCCCACAACTAATCGATATCATTTTGTTTTACTGTACTAACGTTGGCTATAAAAACAATATTTGATGTGTTTATACATAAAAAAACATGTCTGCCTCCTCAACAGGTAGACTACATATCACAACTAGCCTGGGGAGATGATGCGGAGAAAGACATCTGGACTATTTACACGAAGAAATTTCTTGTGCTCTAATTGGAGTGAAATGTGTCACTACCTTCTGCTGACAGAGACCAGAGAGTTGCCCCCCCCCACCAAGTCTAATGATCCACTGCATTTCCACCCAAAAAGACACATTACTGATGGGATGGCCCCACAAATGACAGCCCCGATGGAAACGCAATCAGATCACAGGATCAATGCTGTTATTAAGCATTCTGACCACATCTGTCAGACTGAATTGCCACACAAGGGGCCACAGTGGACTCTGTGATGAGCAAAAGGAAGGAAGCAATACCGAAACGCCTCCCTCTCACTGTCACATTCATCCTTACATGTTCAAAACGACAACCCTAACAACGACATATATGTGCTTCCTCAGTCACATCTGCAGTGCAGACAGGAGCACGCTGGATGATCTGTAGGATGTTCTATGCATTCCCATTTCCATTTTCACTGGTGCTCTCGCTGTGTGTGTCTGTGTGAACTCTACGCAGGGCGCGACACCACCACTGCGAATGTACATCCTCTGAATACTAAATATTTCATCCCTTATGTAACTTCAAGAGTCGTCTGCCATACTCTCTGGACTCAGAAAAGGGGTTCTGAAGTCAGAAGTCATGATCCTGTGGTACGCAAAACTCACCACTGTCCTATAATGTTTCTTGTTTTTTTTCTTTTCTTTTCTCAGCACACATTTCAACTGTTCCATTAGCAGTCAGCCTCTAGCCTTTGCCTCTACTGTAAATATTCCCTTCCAGCAAACAGACTTTATTTTAACTGATTACATGCTGGGAAAACAAATGTATGCCAAGAAGTGAAAAAGAAAGTAATATTCCTACTGATTAAAAAGGACATTTACTGCTCATGAAACATCAGGCAGCGCAGCGGGCCACAAACTGCACATGCTATTGTGGAATAGTCATATTTAGTCCATAAATGACTATAAAACGGCTTTTTCTAATGTGCACATCTGTGTGAGCCTGTGTGTTAAAATTATAAAATAAGGAGAGAAAGAGACTACTGTATGTGACACCCTGACTGATCCTCTAAAGTGGCACCCTCTTAGCAAGCAGGGCTCAACCCCAGTCCTGTAAAATAGTCATTTGCCTGACAGCACACACAGATACCAGTCATTGGAACAAGCTCATGACGCCGTTCAGGGAGATTATAGATACATGTCAAGACAGAATCATCTGAGGGTCATATTTACTACAGAGTGAACTAACCAGCAGCTAAGACCTCACACTCACACTGTGTCTAATGTAACTGTGAAGGTGCTGATATACCTTCACACGGTGCATTTGTTACACACTAAGCCACTCAACAAAAGGGACAAACAAGTGAAAGGAAAATGATATAGGTAATATTTGACATGCATTGAATAAGTTCTATGATATGCAATAGTTGTACCAATATAGTTTTTGAAAATTATTCTTATGGAATAAAACTTACAAAACACCTCTTCACAGCATAAAATATCTTCACATGCTTCTTCAGGATACATATTCGGCCGGCTTGGTGAATCTGCAAGAGTTGGTCTTCTCTGTTTTTGCACCTTTCCAGTGCCATTTCTTAAAAAATACCTGCCAGATGTAATGACTGGTGCTCACAGGTTGATAGATGAGCAGCTGTTGTTGATGCACTGGCACCACTCCACAACATTCAGTAAACGCGCCTGTGTGTTTTTGTTATTGTGTACATATGCAGTGAAATACGGTCCAGACTGCTCTCGCTGATTCTCGTTTTCATGCACAGAAGCCTGATGGAAACATGTCTGTCAGCCCACAGAGTTTACTGGACCTGCTTCAAACCCACCGCCCATAAAGTTTGTGCAGAAAACTGACATTTATTTAAAGTAAATCTATGACCAAGTTCTCATATAATCAGCCAGCTGTGTCATATGTTGCTCTTTCTCTCATTATCATTCTTTATGAAGCGTCTGATTGACTTTTTTTTCATGACTTCCATTCTCTGAAGGAATAAATAAAAGTTTCTAATCCTCTTTTTTTTTCCCCTCACAGGGATCCCCCTATCTTCTTGAAACACAATGGAGCCAAGAAAGACGCAATAAATGAGCCGAGCGTGCCTGCTGCTGCCGAATTTGATGTGCTCTTGTGACGGGGAGACTAAATTAATTTCTCCTCTTATTACTGAACCGTGGGCAGCATGAAAGATAAATGACCGCTGAGACGCTGGGTGGAATGCACACTGTGTGCTTTTTTATATTCTGTGTACTTATTTAGCAAACAAAAGGGCATCAGCGGGGGGTAGTTAGGGGGATGGTGAAGGGGAGTGAAAGATTTGGCAACATGTGAACAGATCTGCCTGCAGGGAGGTGCTTCATAATCCTGCAAACTAGGTGGCCAAGCCGGCCCAGTGGAACCCAAAATATACAGTGCATCAGGAGTTAGTGTGTGTGTGTGTGTGTGTGTGTGTGTGTGTGTGACGGAGAGAGATGGGTAATGATATCTGTGTGTACAACTGCCCTGTGTGTGCATGGGTTGACATGAACATTTAGATGAACATGGGCGTGTGTGTGTGTGTATGTGTGTGTGTGTGTGTGTGTGTGTGTGTGTGTGTGTGTGTGTGTGTGTGTGGCCAAACAGAAGCCCCACATGGCCAGACTGCTAAGTGGAACAGAAGAGTTAATGGGATATTTATCAAGTGAGGACACTCAGCCAAAGACAAGGAGAAATAAACAAGCTTGTCTGACCGGGGCATCCTTGGCTATTATGATAAACAAGCACATTGTTTGCAAGTCTAATGACCACGAGATGAAACGTACTGCGCTATACCCTTCAAGAGTTTCAGTGGCACACTTACTGCTTCATTGTGACAGAATACTGAATGTGGTCCCATCCTCCATCAGAAGTGGAGATTTAATAATAATGGACAGATAATTCATGAGGAGAAAAACATGTTTTGCACTCAGCCCCACCTCTTACATTCACTGGAGCTGCTGCTACACCTTAACCTTTGCTCCAAACTGAAGATGGACAACTTAAAATCTGGGGAAAACTTGGGGAGCTGTTTGAAAGTCATAAATATATAGAAAAAATACAAGTAAAAAAAACTTTATACAGAGGAGTATCTTACTGTGTATAGGTTTTAGTTCATCATTGTGCTATTTTTCCACCAGTTAATGGGCTGCTGGTTTGCCAAGTATTGATCAGCACACAATAAGCAGAATAACTACCTCTCCAGAACAGTAGCCATTGACATTTGGATAAAAGACTACATTTTTATCCAATCCCATCTCTGCATCCGGCTAATTTACCTTTGACAAGAGGCCCTTTGTGATGTTTTGTAGATGATGAGAGAGCAGCAGCTCTGAGACTCACATTTGTTTTGTGTAAATGTTTGTTTTCACCACACAGAAAAATGCTACAGTACATATTTAAGAAAGTAATAGAGAAAAAAAACAGTGCATATATTATGAATCGTTTTAAGTGGAATTAAAGAAAAATCAGATGAGGCAAAGTTAATTTCTGGTTGTTGTGTACTTTAAAATTAAACAACTTGAGAAAATCTAGAGCATCATAATGTTTCCTCAAAAGGGGAATAAACAAAGATTTGCGGCTACAGCAGCTTAGGATGCCGGACATGTGGAAAATCATCCATTTGAGATATTATCCAACACACAGATAACCCAGACCAACAAAGCTAAATGATAAATCTCCACCACCACATTGAGCTAAACAGTCAAACACATTAGCTTAGTTCATTGGGCAGTTAAAATGCTAAATCTCATTTCATGGGTCACCAGTAAACCCGCCTGTAGACATAATCAGCTGTAAGTGTAACTGATTCAATGCATACCAACATGACCTTTGACCCTCAACCTCCTCTGTTAACTAAAGTGAATGATCCACTCCGTTCCTGCCGCAGCGCTTCGCCGGCCAAGCATTTAATACAAGGTCAGTGACGATGACTACATGTTGACTATCACAGCGCTCAGAATGCGTGAAAGTTATTTTCCGTTTCAAGACAGTAATTAGAGTGGAATGAACCGCAGGAGATACATGAAGGCAGGTGCGACGACAACAGGAGGCTGTTTATTAGACCCCTTGTGACCTTGTGTTGATGAAAAATATTAATCACTCATAATGAGCGGTGCTTAAGGATCGCCCGCGACATTGTTTTTAGCTTCGACATGTAGAGATAGAAAAGGTCAAGTAGTTCTCTTAGCGTGATGACAGTGTGTTGCAGGTGGGAAGTGGTCTCCTTCACCAACACTTAACACGTAATTAAGTTTTCACTCATTTTCTTCCTCCAAAAGAGTGTCAATTAATTTCCATTCAGATGTTTCGTCGGACACCATGAAAACATTCAGCTGCTGTTGGATTTCTTCAATAACACATTATTAAATTCCATGCAATTGTACGTTAATGTGTTCTCTGAGAGCTGTCAACATCCTGCGCGACATGGACAGTGATTTGACTGTAAATCATTCTTTTGAAAGAAAAAGCCTGAGGCAACTTCTGTGAATGTAGTAAAAATAGTGAAAAACAATAATTACACTTTGAACATGAAGTGTCAACATTGTGCATTGAAATAAGGGCTTTATGGATACTACAACATGTTCTACAGATGACATTGTCAAAATTCGTCCCCTGCTCAGACTGACATGGTGACTTAGAAATCAGGATACGTCTGTACTTTGAAATTGAATTTGAGTGGGCCTTCTGCCATCTATTTCTGATCGTATTGGAGGCGACAGCTCATCTGGAGGCTCCTGCAACTGAAAAGAAATGGGGTGCTCTGCGCATGGCCTACCACGCATACACTAAAGTACAAACAGCAACAGAGAGGTTCAGGTATTAAAACCACGCCTGAGAATGGGACCTGTAAAACTGCTTGTGAATAAAAAAAAAGAAGTAGATCTGACAAACACCACAAAAGACAAAATTAGGTAAATCTGATGCAGTGTAAACTATGTATTTAAGGATGTTGTTACCTTTAACATATTAGAGTTTATTTTGAATGTTTGCATTTTGTTTGTGTGCCTTCTTCTCACCTGCCTTGGTTTTAATCAAATCTTCACATAGGTATAAATGAGGTGTCATGATGTGATGCATCTGCAATCGTAAATGTGACTCGCTGTATTAAAAAAATTGTTGTTGTGATGTGCACAACAAAAGCGTATTGTGACGATGGCCAGGTTTTATTTATGGATGTGTCTCTGCACTCAATGTGTCATTCACTGTCTGTAGAGACAGGGGATGGTGTTGACATGTCAATCATGACTGGCGTAACACTGAAGGACAAGGTGAGACATTCCCTCCAGGGACATATAGTTTTGGGACAGATGTGCTAGTTTGACATTTTATTGCATTATACTGGGTCAGAACGAAAGAGAGAGCTAAAGAAACAGCGTTGTTGCTAATAATCTTTCTTTTCCCTTTTAATATCATGATACATGGTATGTGCTGCACTTTGCTGTGCTAGTCGTCATTGTACAAAACCTCTGGTACATGCACCTTATTGCTTGTCTTCTACATATGCATCACACACGGAGAATAAAAAATAAATACAATTGTGAGCCAGAAAAGCAGACAGAGAAGTAGAACAACAACATCAAAATGTTAGAAATGAAAAAGAGAGCCTGGGAGAAATGACATTAGAGGATAAAAGGGAGTTGGAGTTCTTGCTGGCAGCATGGTCCTGTTGTTACGTGGTCAGTCCATTCCCTGATGTCTGAGTGTTGCCATATTAAGAGGCTGTCAGAACGAGTCAGTTTCCGCCAGATCAACTCACAAGTACACCACTTAGGGACTTATATAAATAACTCACTGCCTCTCTTCTACATTGTATTCTGATGGCTGCCATTACTGACATATGCTATAAGCACTGCTCAAAGGGCACAGACTGTTACATGCTGTAACATACTGCAACGGATGATTATTGCAAAAAGCTGAAGCATGCCTGACCCCCAATTACCAACAAATGTGTAACTTAAGCAGGACATAAAAACGGCTCTGCGGGCTGTACATAGGCACAGCAGTGCTTTGAGCTCAAGGCATGACAATGCTAACATGCTGATGCTAAGTAGGTCCTGTATAATGGTTGCCATGGTCACCATCTGAGTTTAGCATATTAGCATGCTGCCTTTTAATAATTTGCACAAAACACAGCTAAGTACAGCTGAGGCCGATGGGAATATCATTAGTTTTGCTGGTATTTGGTCATAAACAACAAAATTGAAATGTTGACCTGATGGTGGTGCTAGAGGAAAAGTCAGGGGATCACCATCATCAGTGGGATTCATCTTCTGGGAACCATGAACCTCTGTATAAATTGTTATACCAATGGATGTTGAGATATTTCACTGGATAAGTGAAACATTTGATCTGCTGGTGGTGCTAGAGGAAAAATCAGGGGATCACAAAAAGTCATTCGGATTCATCGTCTGAGCATCATGGATATGTGGTCTAAATTTCACACCAATCCATTAAAGAGTTGTTTCAGTCTGGAAGTGGCGTACCAACAGGCCGACACTGCCATCGTGCTGCTAGCATGGCTAAACGTTTTAGCACAAGGGTTCCAAACTGATTTCTTCTTCTGTACTTCTATCAATCACAAACTGATGTTTGATTTTAGGGGGGTTAGTTCGATTGACAAGTCTCAGGATCACAATGCTGCTTTACGGACATGGTAACTTAATTGGGTACAGCATGTGTGTGTGCATGTGGCTGTTGTAGTCACAGTAGAGGGGGGTGTGGGGTGGGCTGGTGGTTGTTTGGTGGCCATTTCATATTTAACAGCCAGGGGCCCGTGTAGGTTTGAATCCAGCTGTGCTTGGGACCCCACCGCTCTGACAGATTCTGAAGTGTTGCGTGTACTGTAAATTATTCACACCTCAGGGAGACGAGTGTGTTACTTTGAACAGTTTTAGCGCTAATTGTGTTACTGAGAGTTAAATCTTTTAGTATTTTTGTTGAAAGAGTTCACATCCATACAACCCACAGTGTCTTTCGCAGAGGTTTTATATGGAGCAAGAGCTTGTTGTGACCTTGATGTGCTGAAATGAAAATCAAGATATTTAGATAATAGCACTTTAGAGAGAAAAACAAAAAGATGGTCTTGACCCACTGCATTATATTTCTGTCACCACTTTTTCACAGCTTTCACACATTTTGATTGACTAATTCTCACTTATCATCCATATGATTACTTCCTACTGAAGGGTCAGACTTCTGTACAATGGAAGATAATTTGAGCATTTAGCCACTGATATTATCAACTTCACACTGACTCTGTGTGTGAAATAGAAAGCGACAGATGCCGAGATGAGATTCAAAGTGCGTTTTTGCTTTAGATGCGATATGAAAAGAGCTGGTGGTCAGCAGAGTCCTGTTAGCAGCACAGAGTCTGTCCTGCCTTCCCTCAGGCTTGTAATCCTAATTGCCAGAAGGTGCTGAGGACTGACTGGTGAGCAGTGGAGCTTTGTATTTAAATGATCAGTGACGTGACAGAGTCTGTTGGCGCTGTGGGAATTGGGCTGGAAAAATGTCTCTTTGTGTGATTATTATATGTGCAGCGCCTAAAGGAGGTGCACTCGACTGTGGATGAGTACACCGTAGACTCTGGAGTATACATACAGCACATATTTGAATGTTTGGTAACACAATAAAAAGATACACAAAATCCTGAGTTACAGAAAAACGAGTGAGGAACAAATAAGGGATACAGTATGTGCCCAGACATGACATGATTTTTTCCCCCCTTACCATAACCAAAGTTCATTTGAAAGTTTTCCAAATATTCTGTGAGAAAGAAGTATTGGAAGGGTTTACATGAAAATGTGGGTCCAGTGTATAGCTGGAAAACAACAGTCAGGCCATCAGAGCTGCTGTCAGCAGGCAATGGTGGCTGATGTTGACTCTCCTGTGGCCCAGAAAGCATTTATCTTATAGACAGTCCATACAAAAGACACTGTAAAGCTTTCTAAGAGGATGCTTTCAACATCACACCAGTCTAAAAACTATTTGAATACTCTGAATTAAAAAAATGTGAATCACAAAACCAGGATAAAAAGGAAAAAAGGTTAAGCAGAGCACACGCTGCATCATCACATCTCGTTCTCCTCACACTTATTTGCCATAAAAACATGAGAATAAGTCTGACAAAAGTACATTTCTTGATGCATTAACCTCTGAAGGTTACGTTAAAGTGGTCAGGTTATACTTCTTCTCTTTCATTCCTCTAAGCATATGCTTGAAGTTTGAAAGTGTTGCTACAGCACCGCAGTCTCACTCCTGCCTTATTTCTTATCAAGAGTGCATGTGCATATACTACCTTTAATCACTATAACCGTATGGACTGGAATATGGTAACTCCACAATATAATCTGATTCATTCTAAAAGCCTATTTGCAGATATACCCAGATACATATACAGTCTCTATATACAGCTATACAGCTATTTGGTACAGCCTCTATCCATTAATATGAAAATGACTTTCCAGAATAAGGAAACTGGGAATCTGAAGAGTGATTTAAAAGAGAATATGAGCTTAACAAGCTGAATACCAATGGTACAAACTTCATTCTGGGCTAAGCAGTGATTCTTTTCATATGGAATGATAATGTCCATTCATAGTCAGAACAAAGCTTAGGCAGCTAATAAAACATTAATATTAGCCAATACAAGATTATTCTGCTTACACAGAGCCGCCTTTGGAATTCAAATCAAGGAAATGTCATTTGGATGAATTCTCTCGGCCGTTTACACGGCATGTATTGCCCTATTTTAATAATGAAATACACTGTAATGCACTTATCTTCTTTCTCTCAGTGGCTGGATCAGATCTGGCATGTATTGGTTGTATGTAGGAGCTTTCCTTTCTTTATAATGTATGAATAAATCAGCAAAGGCAAGGTTTGAATTTCACCGTGTTCCTTTACAAGAACAAAATGTGTCTTTATTTCCTCAGATCTCATACAACGCATTTTCTTAATTAGACACTAAAGCGCCTGACTTTACTCATCTGAAACATGTGTGATGAGATGTGGGAGACATTTGTCATTTGGGTGTAAATCTTTGACTCAATCAGATCTGATAGCACCACGGGATCTTGGCTTTCTTGTTGTGTTGAAGCCATTACAAATTGAAGTCTGCATTCACTTTGGCTGATTCACACCCTCAGAGAGCAGCTTGCTTTATGAGATCGCCCAAAACAAAAACAACACACAGACTTTGAATGCTCCAAAGTAAACAGTGAAATATGCCCCGAAACTTGTTTAGATCCAAAGATAAACTGCTCACTGTTGATCCAGAAGAGGCTGTTTTTCGCAATGGAACTGTTGAATATTTCATAGCCAACACAGTTTTTCTGCCGCACAGAAGCACTAATGAGGAACAATTGAAATCAAAGCCTTCCAACAGACGACGGAGACGACACACAATGAAGAGCTTCTTTCCGCATCAAACCCCAGAGCGGCTTCAACAGCAGCCGCAGAGAGGGAACAGAGACGAGCCTGTCCTCTGCAAGACCGGCAAGATCTGCCACGACCAAACTGTATTCAGTGGGTTCGTGTACTGTACAGAAAGAACGCTATATATACACAATATTTTGCACATTATTGACACAGTTGAAAACAGATGTTATTTGGAAATAAACCAGGAGTTATGAACATGAACATTTAATGTCAATTGTTTGTTTGCAGGATCCTAATGTAGATCTGGATCTTGATGCTTTGGCAACATTGTTCCTGAAACTTTCACGCCAGTAAAGCCCTCTGAATAGATTTGATCTTAACAGTAGTTCAAAAGTGGAAGTAAAATGTTTCCTAGATTTCAAAACGCAACAAAAAGAAAAGAAATATTTCTTCATCAGGATTGCACTGGGGCGACATGAAGAAAGGTAAGAAAGGTAAAAGGTACATTGAGATGGAAATAACAGGGTGAAAACTAGAAATGGTGGGGACATGGCTGTGGATGCCTACCAATTTTTTTCATTAAGGTTTCTGAGAACGTATTGAAACCTCTGTGGATGGCGGATGTTTGCTCTTCGAAATGCTCTTCCAATTTGATGGAATATTGACTGTGATTCACAAAAAGGCTCGGAATTGATTTTTGTTCATGTAAATGTTAAAAGGTTAACCTGACAAACGCCAGATTGAATATTTCCAGGCATGCCACCGGGTTCTGGATGTTAAAGGACAATTAAGCCCAGAATGCTCCACGGCGGGACGACAGAACACATCTGTCCTCCACTGTGTAAAGTGCAGGTAGAAGGGATGGGTTTCCTGTTATGAAGGCCATTACGGATTCACTTTCACTTCCTGGCAGCTGTCCTCCACAGAGGCATTTTAAAGTAAATGCTCATGTGCTGCCCGCCTCTAGACACACACTGCGTGGCTTATTTACTCCGATCTCCAATATTCCTTCCCAGACAGGTACTGTATAAATAATGAGACTGTGTTGTTTAAGATGAAGGTATTATGTGGATGTGTGGGCTTCAGGGACATATGAAATGAATATTGAATGCCAGATATTTGATTGAGCGATGGCCTAAGGGGATTCTTATTCTTTTCATTTTTCATGTAGAAGAAAAATAAATATACAGTGGCACATTGGTGGAGTCACTGTCATTGTCTTTGGCACTGAGCGGATCACATGGAGTATAATAGTGATGTTTAAATAGGCTATTTGATCCAAAAACTATTCAGCCAAACTTGATTTTCCCTGTGTGAAAGTTCACTTGGCATATGGTATGTATATGTATATTTTTGCCTATAGCTGATTTGGGTAACACTACCTCTTTACGTATTTATTCCTATTCATAATTTGAGTCATGTCAAACTAAATATAATAAATATATTAGCAGTTAAATTGAAGTGTGTGCAAAACATATGGCGCAATTCTGCCAAATTCCAGCCTGAAGTTGGAAAAGAAAATGACATTATTTTACAATGATTCCCCTCATTGAAACCACTGTATAATACAATTAAAACAACTATTGTTCTTCTGCACAGAAATTCATGTCATGTATCACCCTCAATGTTTCTTTGGGAGGAACTGTGGCCACTGCAAAAACTTTAATAAGGCTCTGTCGGGCTGCTCCTCTTCAGACATGATCAGTGTCTCCATTTGTGGCAAACCTAAACCTGATAAAACAGCATGCGCACCTAACAAGGGCAGCCACTTGTTCCTCTGCTGCATTGAAACTGTGTGAATATTCAAACAGATGGCGCTTCAGTGGCAACAGGGGAGTGAGAGGTGTGGATGTACAATATGCACCAAAGTGTGAGGTAAAATGGCGCAATCTCAGGATAATTGACTCCTCGCTGAGCGCTGTGTGGGGTACGGCACGTTGATATCCAAGTCCTTTGTGTGCAGGCAAGGCGAACCCAACAATAGCTACCTTTTGAAATGGTTGCGTTTTGCTTTCTAAATAATACAAATCTCTACAGAAATCTTTTAAGGCAGGAGAGGGAGAGCAACTTTGAAGAGAGGGTGTCGAGTAATGATGAATTCTGAATGAAAAGTGCACCTCTGAGAGAGAAACATGATGCAGAGGCAGCATCTCTGAAGAGGTTTCCAACAGAAGTCAGCAGCAGAAATAAGAAGGTGCCATGATTTTTGAAGGGGATGATGCAAAGCTGGTTTTAAAAAAAAGGGTTGTGAGGCAACTGCTGTAAGGATGTAAACCACATCTTAGCCTGCAATCACAGACAACTGCTACAGTTAGCGGAAAAGTAAACATTTACTAACTCCACAAAGTGTCTAAACTAGAGGTCTGATAAAATGTGCATGTCATGAAAAAGTACTTTCTTTATTCCAGCTTCATTATAAAAAAACATCTCTGTACACTACATGAATCCTTTGCTTTGGTTATTCTATCTGATCATCTCCAACAGTTTGGGAAAGGGATTTTTGTGTATCTGCTACTGTCACTGTTAAAACCACAGTTTCTGTTTTTGCTATGCAGGATTTTCATCCAAAGAGGTTCATGGAAATGACTGTTTACTGCAGCGGGAGTCTGGGTGGGTGCCGGCACACAGCCTCTGAAATGTCATGTGGTCCCAGAGGACAAGATGTGGGTTAAGTGGTCCCTGAAGAGATCTAGCCACATGAGAACAGAGTGCTTTAGAGGTTAAAGTCTCAAGGTTGTAGGATCTGACAGTGTCCTCTGAGTACAGCTAATGAGCATGTGAAGACGTCTGACTCTGTCTGCCTAAATACAGTAGTTTACATTCACACATATCTACACAAATAAAAAACATAGGATATAATAATGTACAGTTAGCCATAAAATTGTGTATACATAGTCTAACATATGCATCTTTTTTATATCTGGCTTGTGGAGGTGATGTGGGTACAGTACAGTAGGGAAGCTGGGTACCTTTTTTTCCTATAAAGTGAACCACCGGCCCTTAAACTGTTTGAGCGTGTCCCTGCTGATATTAGGCACAAAAGATATGAGAGCGAGAACAAAAATAAAGGGGAGGTAGCTGTCATGTTTGCTAATGTGTGGAAGAGAGATAGCAGGGTGTACTGTATGCATATGTGTGTGTCTGCGGTATGTCATGCAAGCATAAGCAGGAGCAGTAACTGAGGAACACACACTGAATGCAGCATGGCTCGGGGGGATACTGAGATGGAGGAGGGCTTACTGTGTTACCATTTAATGCCTATCCGACCTTCATTTTGTGTTTACACTTCTTTGTGGGTGCCATGTGTTAAGGTCAACAAGTCCCTTTTCTACTCGAGCTGCCCCCTATGTGTCTCTTTTTTCTGGCTCAAGTGGCTGTCAGAATAAACACAACAAACATCCACAAAGGCTGTTTCAAAAGAGCTTTCTGAAATAGAAGCAGAGTGAGAACGTAAACTGTCTCATTTCATTTCATGCAAGAACACCTGAGCAATGAGAAGAAAAAAATCCATCGTGCAAGTCAGAAATGTTTCAAGAGAGGCACGTGAAATGGTCAAGACATGGAGCCTTTATAATGTGAGGATATGAATCACATTCAAACATCATTTATGCAAGAACCATGCTTATATAACTAACCCTGGGCTGCAGAGGTATCACTTTCAGGATAACATTTATGTGTCTTGGTGTCAATTTTATGCTTTCTAGGCAATTCAATAACAGACATCACCTTGACAGGATATTCCTACGTGCTTAGTCTCTCCTTCATGCTCTCCATGTAAGGTGGTGGTTCAATCCTGTCAATCAATCATGCTTCACAGTAACATTTAAGAATTAGAAATTCAAGGTTATAATCCTTAAGATTTTCATGAAATTGTTCAATGTGGTGGGGTCCGCCATTCCCACACTAGATTCAAATTGGCAAAATTGCACACGCAAGGGATTCACAGGAAACAAGGTATGCATGCAATCCAGCGTTACTATTTAAAATTTTATGTAATCAATTTCAGCCTCACTGTTTAGTGTTCACTCTCTTTACACCGTAAAAAAAAATCTAGAGGTTGGTTTTATTATGTGTAGAAATAAAAATAAAATACAATGATTTTAGGAGTAGTAACAAGCGGAGTGCACATCTGGAAGGTTTCCCTCTGCTTCTGGTCTTAAGTTAGCCTGACGTTTTGGATGCACCGAGGTGAATTGGTATCGGTCCTCTCATCTAACTTTGGGTTTGATAGCTTACAAGTAAACTGTTATTACAGTCAATCTTATAAGTAGGCAGCAGAAAGTCAAAGATGTACCCTTTTTTGGTGATCATGCAAAGAAAAACATCCCTCGTATATTCATAGACCAAAAATGGTCTTAAAATAGGAATGTGGGATGGGATATTTTTCTGCATTGATAAGACTTCTTGCTATGGTTTCATGTGCAGTACTCCTTCACAGGTCTTGAGGTAAACATTTAAGAAAAGTACTGTAGGGGGACTTCAGTGCGTTGTACTTCAAAAGTAGTATGCATCCTTTGGTGTCTGGTAGAGGCAAGCATCAGTATTAGCATTTGACTGGTGTGAACTGACTCCAATTAGCTGGATGACCTGACACATGCTATTTTAATATTAATTTGATATCTTTCACACATCCTGGACCCATACATCCCTGACCCCGTGGGGTTTTTGTGAGGTACAGTGAAATCTATTTTGCATCCAGAAAATCTTTAATGTTTTAAAAAAAGTGTAGATCTCATATTGGAAAGTTAAAGCGTTTTAATAGTGTCATATGAATCCCAGTGTAACCGCAAATCCTCTCATTATAAACAACCATGAAACATTTCAACCTTTGAAGTGAACTTTCAAAATCCCATCTGCTCAGTTATTCTAAGTGTAAAGGCAGCCACGGCAGAGACTGTCTGTAAACTGCAACATGATTCAGAAATTGCAGAAGATTGCACTATCCCACTACAACTGCACTTGAGACTTTGAGCCAAAGAGGCACTTGAAGTTTCCCTGGGCTGGCAGAGGGAAAGGAAGAGACTTAGACAGACTGTAAGTTCAGAGCTGGAGGTCCATATGTCTCTGTTGTACCTCAAGATGTGCAAGATGTGTGTTGCACTTCTCGGCTATTTGTTTCCACTATACTCTGATTTTTTTCCTCTTCCTTGCTTTTTAATAGTTGTTGGTAAAACTTCTCTCAATGATGACTGAATTCTTGTTAGTCTTTATTCTTTGTCTGTCCTTTATATTTTCCCCTCGCCTACAGCATCTGAAAACAATACAAGGTGCCATGTAGGATACTGTACTCTGCACGCACTCTGGATCAAACTGGAGGCTGTGCTCTGTTGAACTTCCACAGTCTCCACCTCAATTATCCTCCCACTGAAGTGGAAAGGTCAAAATCCCGCTGAGGTCCCAGAGTGCCTCAATGGAAGCCCTCCATGTCAATGGGAGGTCGGGGATTATATGGCTGTGGCTTTAAACTCAACTCCCAACCTTCTGCCTCTGGATTCAAATGTTGATGCTCAGTCCTGTCTAGTGCTCATCATTTCTTGTGAGAGAAAGAAGAATGAAGATCAGGAGAAGATCAATCTTGCATCAATAGTGTATTATGCTGCAGTTAAATCTATTGGTCAACTCCCTAAACGCTGCCACATCCCACACAAATGGCTAAATGCAACCAACATTGGTGATCCTGGATAACCGGTGTCATGAAGCTGGTTATCACCCGTCTCTGTTAACACTGGGGTTTCCAGCTACGAGCGAGAGAGGCAGGTTGTTAACTGCTACGTTACAAGCCACATTATTAGAACCATGAATGAAGTGTTGAGCTGAGATAAAGCGGTCAGGTGATCGTACGCGAGGGAAAAAAATCGGTTACAGCTACAATTAAAAGTGATATTCTACAAAGCGAATTGCAAACAATATATTCACAAAACTACAACATAATAAGAAGCTTTAGAAAAGATAGAAATAATTACAAATAGGAGCTAGTAGCCCCCCCCCCACCCCAATTTTTAATTATGACTATTGTGACTTTGGCATTGAAGAGCATGAAATTATCGAAGTGTTTTTTTTCCCATAATGTAGAACCGACCTGATGATCTTCAAATTACAGCACAGGCAAAAATACAATACTGAAGCCACTTAACCAGCTTTAACATTCAGTAAAGGAGCATTTAGGTTTGATGGTTTCAATAGAAACGAGAGCTTTAATCCCGTCAGGAAATCATTACAGTTTGTCTGGAGTCTCCCACTGCACTGCAGAAACAGCCTGGTGTCTCATACTGACGTGTCCTCAAAATGTCCTTGTATGCGCGGTGCTTCCTGGTTCGAGCTCGTCGCGCTGCTTTTACACATTCTTTGAGAATACAGTGAAGTTTCTGGAACATTCAGATAAGGATTCTAATTTTGCGAGCCAGTGCACTTTGTGTCGACCACTAATGGCTAATGGAGTAAATAATTATAAAGCTACCCTGCGATAAATCTGATTAGTTTCTCTCTCTCCCTCTCTCGCTGCACTGAAGAGGAGGCTCAGGGAGTATAGGTCTGTTTTGCTATAATTATACAAACTGCAGCTTAATGCTAATCCATAGACTATTTTAGAGAGTCGTTCAGTCCATTGTCACTAGGAGCAAAACCAATACCTGTGTTTGCAATCCAGAGTATACTGCAGATCATTTTCAGAATGCACAGAAGCTTGAAAAAAATACTTTAGGGCATTAATACATTAATATTTTACAAACATCATTACTGCTGTACTAAGAACAACTATGAAGGTAAGGCATATAGTCTCATTTTATTTCAATATTTTCATATTAACTATGGCTCAACTTTGTGTAATGTGAGTAATCACCCAAATCAACGCAATTTACCTCCATCCAAAAAAAAATAGTTTTAGTGTCTTTCAGCTCATTGTTTTGGTTGTACGGTGCACAGCTTTACTCTTTTTTGTTCAATCTCACTGATTTCCAGCAGCAGCAGGCAGCTATTTTCATCAAAAAAAGCTGAAAAACCACTGTAGCCAACGTATGCCTGGCTCCAAATGGCAGACATATTTAGTAAACATACTGTGGTGGGTAGCAACCAAAAACAGCTTGAAGAGAGTGAATATTGGACTTAAATGCATCAGGTGACCAGAAACACAACTCAGAACGCATGCTAATGTTGCTCTGTGTTGGCTAATACAGGTTTTAAGACCGTTTTGATTGTTTAATCTCTTCTGTAAACTATGTCTTAGAAACACAACTGCAAGAGGTGGAGCACTGCAAGCTAAAAAAAAAATACATTTTGGAAAATCAGAGTTTGAAATTATTGTTTTATGGAGGAATAATTTCTTGGTAAATTTGGAGTATAAATTAATGTAAATGAACGCTGCAGAGGATTATATTAACTTGTCATTAATGTCTCTCAGTAAGCTTGTAGAGTATCTGTGGAAGTCTCAAAGCCTTGGAGTTAGAAACATACTTAATACTAATGACATTAATTTAAACATCAATTTCAATTTAAAAGTGCTTACTTAGAGTGTCAATTTCATATGAACATATATAATTATCTACCATTTATCCATCCATTAATACTAAAAGGTGACAGCAAAACATATTGGACATGAATAAACTACAAAAGAGAGAAATAGAAAGTGGCATTCAGCTTCTGAGTTTGCTCTCCCCTGTGAGCACAGTTTGAAATCGATGTGCAAGAGGTCAGAAATGTTGTACCATCTTTCCTGGAAAACCTCTTTCTACAGCAATGTTAGAGAGGAAAAGTCGGTGTTATAACTTGCTACGTTACACACAGACATACAGTGCTTACAATTTGTGTCAGGTGTTCCTCCAACTTTCCACCTTCGCTGTGAAATATTATGAGTAATTGTGTTTTCTCAATGTATTTACAATATCATACTGTGCAGGTAAGAGATGCATTGTTAATGTGACAAATCACAACACACAGAACAGAGAGAATATGTTGCCATCCTCTGAAACATCCCTCCTCCATCCTCCTTCTCTTAGATCTCTTGCTGTCAGACTTTTGAGCATCACATCCATTTGTCATCATCATTTCCAGCCATATCAAACATCATGTGAACCCTTTCCTCTACGCTGCCAAATAGGGCCACGGGGGGGTTGACTCCAGCTTCTGAAATGTAGAGGAAGTGCAGGTATTGAACCGCTTCCGGGAGGCTCAGAAAGAGATGTGAGTCATCTGCTCAGTGGCCGAGCTGCCCGCAGTCAGGCCCGGATCACTTTCCCTCCATCAGCGGGATGTTAAGAGTCAGAACCCTGCGTGGTCGGCAAAGTGCTGTGGTGCAGTTTAACAGTGCGTGGTATGAGGTAAAATGTGTCGTTTTCTCTGGAGGTATCACTATCCGGATTTGCCTGGTTGGGTTTGAATAAAAACCAGGCAGGTACGGACTTGCTGTATCTGAAACTTTGCTGTCGTCAGTAATGGATCAGCAATTTGACTTGTCATTGTGTGGAGGAAATGTAATTATGATAATGCACTGTGTTTGCTCTGATGCAGTTCTTAAATGTAATAGAGTGAGTTTAAAGCCTTAAAGAGTCCTTTCATCTTCTTGGGGATGAAACATATTTTAAAAACAAGGAACACAAGTATTAACAGTGATTAACATAAAAAAACAGATTTGGGGACTTTGGGAAAGTTTATGTGTGTGAAGTTAATGAATGTGTGACTAAGAACTGTGGATGATCCATTACATGCAAATAGAAATAATAAACATACCCAGTTGCAACTATATTAGGTACACACCAAAGATAAATGGATGCAGTCTCATACAAAGCCCGGCAATAAGTCACACCTTCATCAAAGTTATAATGTTCAGAAATGTAGAAACTGTTGTAGAGAAGTGTTCAACTTTATGGCCCTTTCTGAGTCTGTAGTTTGTGGTATTGTGTTATACTAAGAGGGCTTTTTGATATTTATGTCAATTTGTGCAGACTAGTGGATATCTGCAATAATAAGTGTTCCTCAATGATTAACAGAGACATTTCAGCAAGTGCTCCAAGACAACATATGTTTACATTCAAGTGACAAAGCCTTCTAGTGGCTGAAGTAATTATGATGGGAAGAAAGGAGGAAGTCAGGTGACGTATTATAGAGCGACAAAGTCTACATAGGGAGGAGGTCAGGGTGGATGGCCATAAACATGTGAGGCCGCTGTTCATTTCCTATTTCCAACTATTTTTCTTTTGTTTTTTTAACGTGTTTATTATTGTAACCATGGCGGCGACCTTAACAAAGTAGTAATTCTAACCCAAACGATACAGTTTCCCTCGCTTTAACTAAACATTTATTTTAACACAAACCATGATCTCTCCCTAATTTCTCTAATGACCTTCTGTCGGATCAGAAAACACTGTGTCGTTATAGAGGGTATTTTGTCATTTAATTATAAGGACTAATTATTTGGATTAACAAGCTATTGATTACATAACTGACTCATTTGAAATGACAGAACTGAGAGTTTCCTCATGAGCGCTTCGACGAGGGCATTGTTTTGTGTTTCTATGCAAACACAAAACATGTGCAGTGTGAATGTACAGTCGTAGGTTTATCTTGGCTATGTTCACTGATCCTAAATTCTTTATCTCCCGTCCTCCATGTTTCAGCTCAACTATCTTCTCTACGACTCCACAGAAGGAGTGTACACACCCCACTTACCAGCCACTTTCTCATCAAAGAACCAAACTGCACGGATCGACTCTACTTACAGGAGTCAAGTGGAGTCTATATTTCAAAGGGGGAACTGTGTTGCAGCTGAGGCAATTACAAACAAGCTCTCTCCCCCTGAAGATCTGCCAACGAGTTACGCCTCTGTCAGCAGTTTTCTTCAGGGCTACTGTAGAAGCAATGCAACACTTTACTGTCTGATTTACCTTATTATGGTAATGCCCAAAGTTTGTGTACCTGCCTCAGGGGGGAGGGGGGTACGAGAAAAAAAAAACACTTGCCAAGTATTATCCTGTGTAATCAAGGAGGCATCGCTTGAACGGATCAGAGACGTCTTGAAGTGCAGGAACAATGGAGTCTTCAAAGAGCAGGTGGGAGAAGACTGTAGAGGAGAAACACTGCAGCATAACTTCCACTGCCCTCCAGAAGTGGAATAAAGTAAAACAGTAGGGGGGGACTATTAATTCACTGTGGTGGATCGCCAGTGTTTATCTCTTTTCAGTGGGACACAACGTGCGACTCCCACCTGCAGCTAAAAGTTTGCTTGTTTGGCACTCGTGGTACACTGAGCGGCATACATTATCTGGGAAACTGTGACGGGCATTTTCTGCCATTTTATAGACCAAACAACTAGCCAAACAATTAATCGATAATGAAAAAATAAGTTAGTTGCAGGCCCGTTAAATACTGCTTTTTCAATTCAAGTCAGAAAAGCAGTGGAAGACAACCCAGCACGGTTAATTAGGCGTGAAATGTGGGGGTTGGTCAGTCAGGTTTTTTTTTTTAATCTTAGGCACAACAAACCATCGTTTGCATGATGACACTGACTGACCTCGGTACAGCCGCTGGACATGAACTTGAACCTTTACTCAGTATTTTTCACACCAACAGAGGTCAAAAGGTCACCTCACACAAACACAGCCCACTCACTTATAGATTATATCTTGTTTGTAGCCAGCTCTTGTAGTCCCAGTATTTTGATAAATATGGACTCGATCTGATGCTTACTAAAAAATTAAAATAAATGATTGGCAGCAGGCGTCTCCACCTGCATATTTGCAATAATAGAAATGATAATGCTGAAATGCTTAAAGTAAAAAGTGTGATAGCTACATCTGCATGTGAACCATCCTTCTCCCTTTTCCTCCCTCTCGAACAGTTTCATGACTCCCCGTGGGGAAATATGTGGCTTTTCAGAGATGGTTTTGTAATGCAACCCACAGAGAGACGAGAGACATTTATTTTGACACCGCTGGTATTTTCTGATTATTAATTCATAGGATGAATCAGGCAATGCTTTTGTTTAGATGTGAGGGCAAGTGTTTTTGAGTGTACATAACATGCCCAAACATGCATGTGTGTTTGAGTTACATTTAACAGTGTTGACAGTCAATTCATAGATAAAGAGCAATTGCAGAAAAGGAAAAAAAGCATTTCCTCTCTCTCCCCAAAACATCCTCTGCTTTTCTTTTCAACTTCAGGACTTTCACGTAAACAAACTGAAACTGACTGACGTTTTTTGGAGGTGTCACAAACGGTCATGCAAATGAGAAAATAGTCTGGGGATTCAACAGTGCTTTTGAAAAAAAATACAGACTGTTAAGAGTTCAACTTATAGGCAGGGTAACATCACGGACATGACGTCGCACTACAGGCAAGTTGAAATTGATGCTCTTGACAGACTGACAGCTGACAGCAGACCCTCTCTGGGTCCTAGACAACTGGGCTTCACCAGCATATAATTCATCAATCAATCATCAATCATATTTGTTTTAACACGCTTGTAGCACCAAATGACTGCAGTTTACACTCGAGTAAGACAAAAACTAAAAAGTGACATTGATAAACTTAATTCTTTTTTTAACTCCTTGTATTTCCAACTGACTAAAACTACAGAGACTATAGGGGAATAATATTTAGCCCAGTGTTTTGTTGCGAGTTGGTATTTAAGCTCATGCAAATGAAATGTGTACTTTAGTCATGTGAATAGAGAGAAGCAGAAAGATAAAGTAGACCGACCTTCTAACTAAACCCACAGAGAGTCTTATTGGAATCATTGATCATTGTGAGGTACCCTAATTGATGAGGATAATAAAGAATTGATTGAGGCAGTCAAGGGAGAAAACACATCAACGGCATGCCAGCGGTCTCTATGCGTGTGCCAAAGCACATGCATGGATGAAACTGATGAAATCTCAGAAAGAATTAAATAGATTTGAACACATTGTAAATAAGAAATATCACACTTAACAATAGAGAAATGATAGACTGTTCCTACAATATCTGTGCGTTGCAAGTATTATATGGTTATAATCATGTTCAGGCAACCCAGACTACTTGGTAAGAGTTAGGAAAAGACTGTGGTCATGGTAAGGTCCAGTCCTGCATACAAGTATGTCCCCAGTGGCCTACATCACCTTAAACAGCTGATTCTCAGTTTGCAGGATCGATTCTTGGGAATTCAAGACAGGAACTTCCTGTTTCTGCTTTGTCTATTCTTACTCCGACGCCAGCATCTTCCACCCTGCTTGTCTATGACTCTGCGCACACAAAAGTTTTCCAACTCTTCTGAAAACAAATCACCTCCAGCTTATAGTCGATCAATAACGCTCCACTGAAATTTTCTGATCCAAGACAAAATTCCTGTGTGTTCAAGATTACTCTCAAAAATCCTGATTTTCTTGCACTGAATGGGTTGTTGACACTGTCAGCATTTAGCATGTGAAGTAAGCTGCCAAAAAAAGCTCATGCCAGCTCATCTGCACAGTTTAGAGCATCAGATTGTCTTTAAGGTTGTCTCCACTCATTTCTTCTCTGTGTATGTCTTCATCAGTCTGTTATCACCTCTCCAAATTATATGTATATATGAAAATGTTTATGTTATTCATTAATGTTAAAAAAGTAATATTTGGCAAATATATTTCTTTAACTCTAAAATGTTGGTATTGTTTTTGGCCAGTATTTGTCAAGCTCCAGTTGTTATTGCTGTTCGAGTATATCGAGGAACTAAAAAAGCAAAAAAAACTACATCCAAAACATTGTTTCAGTCAGATGATGAACCACTGAGTGCTTCTATGGTATCAAGAGCAGATGACAGCACCCTGAGGTCCACCCATAGAACAATTAGCAGCCCAAATGCACTGTAGACTGTGTGCTGTGGAGGCCGTATGAATATTTCATAGTATGCAAGAGAAAGGCTGCATGTTGCGGAGGACCCAGGGTCACCGAGAGTCAGATATGGAGAGAGAGAGCCCTCCATGTGCAGAGTTGTTCATCAGAGATGTGGAGTTAGAGAGAAATAAGGGGAATGCAATTCCCATGGCAGCGTGATGCTTTGTAAATATAACTGTGAACTTGTGGTCAGTTCACACCTGTGGCCACCCTAATGTACACTAGAAATGCACATTTTAGATGCTTACAGAGTGTATAGTGTTACATATCTGCTATATCTATATACTGCAAAAACTCTCCTTGTTGTCCTAGAAAAATGAAATGCTTTGAAAGCAAATACACTTGATGACTGATTTTACAGTCACACTGTAAACTGCTTAAATGATCACACTGGCATTTTTACATGTTTTACCTAATTTACCTCCACTCATTTGTACATTGCATTACCCACCACTATAGCACCAACTATTTAACAAAGCATATCATAATGTTTTACATTTTTAATTTGCTTTTCCTACCTTCCACGCAGCCAGTGTTGCTCATTTATTTTGCTAGTGTGGTATATTTATTGTCATTATATGGTAATTAAAAAGTCTTCCAGGTTGTAGCGTTCATGCTCTTTTTCCAAGACTTAAGAGTCAACTCACAAACCACCATGTTTTTGATGCAGGACGCTACCAAATTCATATGATAATGTTCATCCTTTCTGCTTATTGTTATACGATTGTGTACAGATTAGCAACATTATCGATTTTCAAGTCTATACCTAAATGAACACAATCCAATAGCTGAATGGCAGGGACCAGTGAGCAGCTGCACTGAAGCTCATGGCTTACAGTAAGGGAGCACAGGGTGTTCACCAAGAGCACTGAGAACAGGTCAGAACAGGATATCATGTTTAGAAGCCAAAATTAGCTGAAATTTCTTACCAGTACTTAGTCTCTATGCTTCTGGCAGATCATCACTCATGCACACATCACCAAATGTAGATGTTCCTACTTCATGTATTTCATTCAAGAGTCTGCAATTTGGGGTAGAGCATGATAAGGAGGTAGAAATAAAAATTGCACGCACACAAAAACGCGCACACACACAACGTTTCACTGGGGCTCATCGTTACTATCAGCCGCCACCGGTTTGATCCTTTCACGTCAGAGGTCTGCTGCGTCCTTTGTTTAAAATGATGGAGCAACCCACATACTTGCACGCACATGCAGAGAACATGTAAGCAAAGTGTGAAAACAAAACATTAATTCACATATTGTTCAGATATCAAAAAACAGTTCCACAAACTGACACTCCCACGCTCGCTGATGCACAACTCTCACACATACAGAACATACTCACACACACATGCACAAAGAGCCTCCGGCACCACATGACTCATTTCTCAACTCCCGCCCACTTTCAACCTCCTGCTCTGTGACTCCTGGCCAGTGTCTCGGCATTAGGGATGCCACGGGGACGGCATTTTCTTGATCTTTAACGTAAAATTTTCCACCATCATCTTGTTGGTCAACTCTCCTTACACAAAATGACAGTGGGGGCGTTGGGCAAGTAATGTAACCGGTGTGTAATCAGTGTATGCCTGAACACTGGTAACACGTCTACTGCGGCAAGCCTACGCAGTGTGTGTCTGTATGTATGTGAAGCAAAAAGGCAGATAAATACAATTTGCCCTTAGCATTTTTCACACAACCTCAATGCCATGTTCGTTTGACAGGAGCCTCCACACATCCCTCTCCCATGGCTGCCTATTAACTGTAATTAATGTGCCACAGTACTTTACCTGCTAACAGTGATACACTCATCTAGTACATTGTAAACAGAATTAAGCAACACAATTCAATCAAGCTGTAGGGGCTGTTCACCACGAGCCGACAGTCTCTTCACGCTCCGCATGACTGCAGTGAAATGAGATCGTGGAGTGTACAAAACAACATGGTACAAACTTTCTTTCAAATAGCCTGACCTGTACACAGCATCACCAGGAAAACATCACATCCTCTTTTAACTGAACAATTCCACGTACGTGCCAGTTAGTCACCAGGGTATTGTTGAGTTCTGGGTGGCCAACAACAAAATACCTTCTTTTTAACTGCTTTCCAGAACGATGTCTGTGTTTTTTGATCGGACGCCCCCTATTGGCAGGACAACACCCTCCGTCAGTGTCATCCCAAACTGTTCCAGTAGGTTCTGTTGACCCATCCATCCACCCTGACCGCCTTCCCGAGCAGACTTTGTGGCTCTTTAACACCAGACAGTACTTCCTCCTTTGCTCCTGACACACAGCAGTTCTAGAGAGCTCTTTAACTTGAACATAAACATATGATGATATCTCAATTTATTGGGAGGACAGTCTCTGAGGGAAAAAGGGGATCCACAACCATCCAACTTCATACCATCAAGAAATTGTAGAAGTTTTGTCCAGTGCTTGCTCTTATGTGAAGAAAAAATGTCATCCCCGGTAAAAAGCTGTTTGAGATTCAAGTTGAGACTTCAATAAGCCAATGGCACACCCCTGAAATCTATCCCTCAGTGCCTCCGAGATTAACAGACGCTGTCTTCATGATTCACAGGAAGATTCCGTCCTCCAAAGCACAAGTGACTACAAGATAAATCAATTTGCCATCATAGGGAACCTTCAACTCTCTGTGCCCCTTCAAATCCCTCCATCAGACTCCCACCACCACCACCACCACCACTCTTTCACATGATTTATTGAGGTCCTTCCCCTACGGGGCATGGGAGGTTAAAAACAAAACAGGCGTAGTGTGTCCCCTCTATAGACTTGTCTTGATGAAGTAGCTTTCCCTCAGTTTAACCATTGTTTTTCTCCACCCCAGGCCATATGCTTCTGAGAGGATATCACTAGCCGACAATCCAGCGCAGCCTTCCCCACCAATCAGGAGACAGTGGGAGAGGGAGAGGAAAATTATGAAAATATTTTCAGAGGCAGCGATGCAAGGCCACTCGAATTAGGGCGCTAATGTAGCGTCGCCCATAAGTGCAAAATGGCATTGAGGCAGCGGGCTCTGCCAGCGGCGTTGCCATTAGGGCTCATTTTCCACTCTTAATGGCACAGGCACCTTGTTTAATAAGCATGGAGTACAGGTCATAAAGGGCAATGGAGCAGGGAAAGATACACAGGCTGGGAGGAGGATAAAGGGAGGGTGGGGAGAGGTGGGGATTGCCTGAGGACAGGAGAGAGATAAGAGGGAGGAAGAACAGCCTGTGAGGAAGAAGTAGAGATAAATGACAGAAGGGGAGACATGACAAGAGAAAAGGAAAATAAGAGAGGGGCTGAGAGATGGAGGGAACATTAAGGAAAAGATGGGTTTTTGGCAGCTTACTGCACATGCTAAATGCTGATAGTGTCAACAATCCATTCAGTGCAAGAAAATCAAGATTTTTGAGAGTAATCTGGGACACGTTCACCAGAGTTTTGTCTTGGATCGGAAAATTTCAGTGGACCGTTACTGATTGCATCTATATGGATTCAATGGCCCTAAAATGCTTTTCATGAGGCCTGTTTGTTCTTGACAATTCAGACCTTTTCAGGCTTTCTCCTGCCCTGTTGTTAAGATTTATTTGTTTTTATTTGCAGCGAGCTTCAACTTCTCAAATTACTTGGATAAAATATGATAAAAATGAGGTGTTCACCAATCTGCTATGTGTGACCACCATCTACTGTCTTGTGAATTATGAGTTCTTAGGTGTGTTTTTAACAGGTAATCATTCCACTGAATATGTCTTGTTACCTTGACATTGAAAGAGTGTCTATCCCTGACTTACAGTGCAGTCATTTCCTGGTGAGAAGCCACATGCTCACCTTTGGTTTTATCCAAAAGGAATATGAATACCAATGATTTTTCTAACTCAGCAAATAACATTAAAAGTACAAATAGTGGCATCTGTAAATATCTCTATCTTCTGGTAACTGATTGCCCAGTAGTCCGCAGTGCGCTTCAAACTTTTGATTGAATGTTACAGCTTTAAATTATTCTGTAGTGCCTGTTTTGAAAGTAGGAAACCATCCATTTGGCCCCATGTTACTTGTCTATTCTGAGCATGCCATTCATTCAAGGAAAAAAATAATAAGTTGATAGAACTCAATATAAGCCTCTTGGTATTATCTTAGAAAATAAGGGAAATGTGACTGTGGTATCCTTAAATTGCGCCCCATTGCTGGTCTTGGGGAAAATAGACATTAGAGTGTAAATTACTTTGTGAAGTTTCTCACATTTCCCCACTGGCGGAGGATTATGCTCTGTTGAGGAATTCAGAGAGGATCACTGATGTCGTGGATGAAAATCTGAGACACGTCTGCTCCCTCTTTTTCTTATACTTTTCACGTTCTCACTCTCAAAGGCACTGATGGATTTCTTTTTCTTTTTTTTTCTTTAAGGATAAGCAATTTTGCAGCAGCAAATTTGAAAGAAAAATGAAAACTGAGTTTAACTTTGTACGAGGCGAATGTTGTTTTGCTGTGTTTGGGGTGTGCGCAGGCAGAGATGTATGCAGTGACGAACGCTTTGACATTAACCATTGCAGCACAAGTCACAGATACAACACTTATACTGGATGGACATTTAAATCTGTGATCACACACACAAGCGTGTGCACACAACACACGCCTTACTCCTCATCTGGCTCATCTTCCAACCCTGAGGCTCGGTGCCAATTAGTTCACACCAGAGGATATTAATTTCATCCATGGCACAGCGGGAAATCATAGACACCACTATTATTCACTCGTCATGCTTTAATGTTAACGACACGCTGGGATCATTAAGGATTCATCATGTTATTCAGGGATTTTTACAACCTGTTGATGAACTTAGAATCCAATAACCGCTGTTACCTATGGCACTTAGCTGGGTCTAGTCAAATAGTGATGGATTAGATGTGTTGGTGAGGAAGTGGGTGGTGGAGTAGATGCTGAGGGGATGGACTTTGGTAGTCTGCTGTAATGAACCTTTCTGCCCTCTAGAACTCAGCAAGGTTACTGCAGGAGTTGGTTCAAGGTGGATCTCAGTTTGGCATGAAATTCATTTTATAGCTTTAGTTTAATAATGCATTTGGGGTCTGATTATTGTGTCCGCAACGTTTAAAATGTCAAAATAATCCATTTTAATCACACATCTGGCAGTCAAACACAGACACATCTGCACGCACATGCATACGCACAGCTGCGCTCCATCTATCATATCCAATCGGCTCTCAGAGGATTATGAACAAAATGTGCAACTCAGATTCATCAGACTAAGAGACACATGAACAGAGAGTCAGAACGGTATCAGAGAGGATCCTTCACCAGCTGATTTACTGATTTAAATGTGACATCCAGCAACAACAGCTGCAGTTAGGAGTTCAGTTATTGAATGTTTTATATTGTGCCGTACAGCAAAGTCTGCCCATCTGCATTTGTTCATGAATTCTGTTTCATTTGCCACGGAAGGAATTGGAAGCATATTCGAACGCCCTCAGGGTAATTTACACTTAAAGTTGCTTAAATCGGCACCGTGTACAAATGAGGACAAGATAGAAAAGATTGTGGTCCCAAAGAGAGCTGCACAACAAAGAAAAAAATGAGAACTCCTCAAGACAAGTACGGTAATTAGATATCAACTTTGGATTCTTGATGAAAATTAGAGAAATATGAATCTGCATGCAAGGAGATGAAATGCTGGTTGTTTGTTTTTGTCAGAATCTTGTTTTATCTCCAATTCTCAGCTTGGTTATGACTCCACTTTAGAGATTGTTTCCTGGAGGCAGTAGGCGTTCACACCTCTCTGTTCCCTCCATATGAAAACTCCATGGCAACCCTCTCTCTTGAGAGTGATGGAAATGGAATAATGTGTTTGATATAATATTAAACTTTGTTTGCTTTAGCTCTTCTTCAAATGTGGTCAATGAGTCGAGGACATCTTTTGAGCTTTATTAATCATATGTCATTTTCAAAAAGTGGATAGAGGACATACTATTCTGTGTCTGAAATCAACTCATCATTAAACTCAGAGAGGAATACAAACATCATCATCACATCTAGTTATTTAAGCTATCTATCAGTTACACCAATAGGCTTGCGCTCAAGTGTTTTTCAAATGACAGAAATAGCACAGCCTCCTACACAGACAGAAAAAAACAAAGTCTACAGCCATGCTAGCTGTTCTGTGAGGCTGTACTTTGGCACAGCAGTGCTTTGAGCTAAATGCTAACTTCAGCATGCTAATATGCTTACAATGACTATGCAAACATGCCGATGTTTAGCAGTTATAATGTTTACCATGACCTAAATGCAAAGAACAAATAGAAATGTCATTCATTTTGCAGGTATTTGACCATTAACCAACGTATTGGATGGATTAAAACTTTGACCTGATGGTGGTGCTATAAGGGAAGTGAGGGGATCTCAAAGTTATGATGATTGATGGAAAACATGAATTTCATGAAATTCCATGGCAGTGCATCCACCAGCTGTTGAGACATTTCCCTCCAAACCACAAATGTCAATCTCATGGTGGCGCTAGAGGAAAAGTCAGGGGATCACCAAAGTCATTGGGATTCATTGCCTAGAGATCATGAACGTCTGCACTGAATGTTGTGCAAATATTTTGAGATATTTCAGTCTGGACCAAAGAGGGGGACAGAGCGACCAACATTTCCATAATAGAGCCATGCTGCTAGCATGGCTAGCAATGTAAATATCAACCTATTATTGTTCTCATTATCGCTTGACTATAGACCTAATCATAATCATATTAGTCACATAAGTGAGTTACATGTCTGTATGAGGCTCACTCTGTTGGTGTCCAAACTGCACGATCACAATGGCCGCAGCACCATATGGCGTCAGTAGCCCCACAAATAAAGAATGTTCACAATTGCTTAATCACTTTTTCTTGGCTCATAGCTCGTCTGTCACTACATATTATCAGTATCATAGCTTATAATCTACATGATACTATGTCAGTGTTTCAAAACACACACACATTTCAATGTTTCAGAGAATCATGCGGTTATTTACTGCAGCTGAGGCTAATTCACAACATCCTGCAGCTGGCTGCTGAGAGTTTGTTGCAACATTGAGATATTTGCAATCTAATGGGTTTTTGTGTGTGAGAGAGAGGAAATGTGGTGGTGTGCGTGTGTTATGTGTGTATGCACATGGATATAAGAGTCACACACAGACAAATGTACAGACCGACAGACACACTCATAATGACATACAATCATTGGTTTAGCATATTGCTACTGTGTTTGAAGTACCTGACTCCAGCCCAGGTTTGCTATCCTTCAAAAGAATCCTGCCTGTGCAACATTTATGAGATGCGAGAACTGAACCCAGAGGAGCGTCTGTCATTGCATTACGCTGACGCCTTCCACAAAAAAAAACAGTAAAAACGCTCACTAACTGGACCCCCGCGGTGTTACACATATTTGCGATGGATAACAGCAGACTCTCACAATCTGTTCTCGCACCTCCCTGCGCAAGAAAGAGGAGAGATCAAATTAGTTAATCCCAACAAAAAAAACTTTTTTTCTTACTTTTAGCATGTTCAGCACAAAGTGTTGATCAATGCTGTTAGATAGCCCGTCTTATAGCCTAAGCCCTGGCACCGCTTCACATCAGATGAAAGCAACGACGATTTGCTGTGAATCAGCATTTAGCCACCTACACAACCTTGGGATGGCAGTGGACCTGTAACCTTTAAAGCTTACCATCCAAAATCTTCCACCTCTTGGTTAAATCAGCAGCAAAGTTTCTTACAGTTCCACACAGCAATTAGTGAAGTTGAAACTATTTTACATATTTTTATTTTACATAAGCATTAAACATTGCACATCACTAGTTGTCCCTTTCTGGAGTTCATTCATCATCAAAACTTTCCTACAGGCTGGTAGCCAAATATATTTTACTCTGCATATTAGGAACATTTTTTTCTTGAGTGATTATGAACTGGTGCCCACCACTGTTCTCAATAACTAATTTACATTTGGATGATATTTTTCAGATGAGTATCTTTGGGTTTTTGACAAGGCAACAGATGAAGACATAACACAGGTCACTAATGGCTTTGCTCCAGGCCAGATCTGTCATCTTCAGCCCTGTTTAGGAATAAAAAGGAACACACCAACTGCTATTGCAAGTAAATTTCCCAGCATTATGAATGACGCTTATGGCAACAAATTGCAAGAGGCCATGCGTAATATTAAGAGAAGGGAGGGAACACGGTTTGAATGAAACATGAAAGGAAAAGTGTGTGTGTGTGTGTGTGTGAGTGCGATATGTATCAAGTTCTTCCTCTCCCAAGCAGGGCATATTTTAATCAGCTCGGAGCCTGGGGATTCACCGAGCGAACAACATGTGCAGAAGCAGAGCTGGTGAGGCCGGATTTGCCTGGATCAGACAATGATGGAACAATAAAAAAAAAAAGAAAGTATTCCTCTGTGTATTAGATATATAGAACAATACATGAGCTATAAACCTGCACAACCTGTGTCATGATCTTACTTCCTGTCTAATAAAGTATAAGTTTGTAAGTTTTTTTCTCCCAGAGTTTTGGTGTAGGTGTAGCTCTGTTTGTGTGTCTTGGTACATAAACTGACATTGTGCATGTGTGTGTGTGTGAGAGAGAGACAGAAGCAGGCTACAATGGCTGAGACAGGAAGTCTAGTTAAATGCCTTGGCCTTGGGAAGAAGCCTGCAGGAATCAGTGGGCTGTCAACCTGCCAGGACCCCAGGGACCAGCCGGTGCCCAAGAGGCTTCACTCACAAGCTGCAGGGAGGAAGGCTTTGATGATACTCCTCTATTATGAGCAACAGTCGACTTACTGCCGATAGAAACAACGTATTAAGGAGTGCAGGGGTGGCTATTCATTAGTGAATGGGACATAAATGTGCAGTAAATTCTGTTATACAGTTAATTCATGACAATGTTTCTGTTGGGGTTTAGTGACTTTCGGGAAGACATCCCTGTTGCTCATTTGTGTTGATACACAAGTGCAGTGTGCTACTTTCCCAGTTTGATGGACTCTGCTGGGCTTTTCACTCTACATTATTTTTCAACCGTGTGCATTTTATTTATGCTGGGACAACAGAGGAAGATACTGGAGGTTGGTGCTTGGTACGCCTCCCTTAGGACTGACTGTAAGGCTTGTACTGAACAATATCATGAGATAAACATTTTCATCAGAATATTTAAAGTTAGTGGCAGAAAACAGGAAAGAACAGAATGAAAAAGACACATTTTCAATCCCGAAAAAACTACAAATCTACCATAAATGGCAGGATTCAATAAGGAAACTGAATAAAAAATCAGAAAATCAAATCAAAAATCTACCTAAGTATACCGTATATCCATTATGAAGGGGCATCTTAGACTGCTGCGTCACAAAAACAGTCAACGAGGCACTAAACTCAACAGATTAGAACAAAGACAAATTAACTCAAAGGAAAAAAGAATTATGCTCGAACCATTTTTGAAGATACTGGGGAAAGAAATCTGTACTATCACTGACAAAACAAAGCTTATTTATGTTCTAGTATGTAATGTGTTTTGTGAATATCTGTATTCATTTGCAGCTTTCAGTGAACCTGAAAGATCCCCTTCAGACATGTTTCAAGACAGACAAAAATACTCTGATTAGATAATAATTGGTCTTTTCCACAAAAATGACCTTGTTAAAATGTTCAAAATGATTCCTTTCCCCTCATTGATGAATCCTGAATCACCCAAATATCTATTTCAAAATTTAACTGCTGGACACAAGATGTCTCCTGCACAAGTCCATTCTCAGTGTGTGTGCACTGAAGGTTTCAACTTTCCCCATCGCACTTGTGTAAGTTGCATATTGATTGACATATTGATTAACTAGTTATGATGCCACATTATCATGGTTGTATGCACGCATTAAACTGAGATTCAAGGTGAGCTCAGAGAAACTTTCCCTCTTCAGCAGATGAACGTGAAAACAGCCTTCTGGTGTCAAACATACATCATCCTGCAGTCAAGCTCAAAACATCTAAGTAACAATGACCAAAGCTCATTTTTTGAGTGGAGGGGGACTTTAAGGTTAAGGCACAATAAATAGAGTAGTTACACTGATTTTCTATTTCTGCTTTATGGATATGTAATAATAACCCATAACACAATATTGTATTGTAATATAAAATAAAATGCCATGCAGCTGCAATAGATAACATGTTGCCTTGGTTTCACTTTCCCATCTTTATCACTGCAACCATTGTTGTTGTTCTCTATTAGAGTATAGTTTGACTTCATTGTTATCTGGGCCACCTCCACTCTCACAGCTGGTTAGAGCTAATGTATTGAGGCTCTTTGGACGAGTAGCTGAACAAGAGTAAAAGAAAACCAATGCATTCATCTCATTATTGTCTATTCCTCTTCCTGCGCCAGTACAGGAGAGTTTAGGACAGTGGTAAAAAGACAAATTGCATTACTGAGTGTGAGGATAAATCAAATAGTAATACTTGCTTATGTTCATCAGACTTATTTCACATTATTATTTCCCATCATGCAAACTGTGATCACACATGACTGTCAGGAGCAAATCCAACATGTGCTGCTGCCTGCTGTTAAAAATGCATCAGTCTGCTGCTCAGCAGAGACCAAACATTAGGCTGACACTCATCACAACCAATCTGTGATATATAGAATCTGATACCAGCCTCCAATAACCAATTTCACTGACACAAACACACACACACACACACACACACACACACACAAAAACACAGCATGTACTGTATACACACACATACTGGTGGCATATCCCATCTCTGCATCTCAGCCAAACTACCTGGGGACCTTCATTCGCTGCCTCATATATCACCCAGATAAGAAAATACTTTGGGGGGCTGCCCATCCCATTGCCTGACAATGTCAATAACAAATGTGAGTGTCTTCCTGTATCCAATTGTAACTAATGTGGCAACTTTACAAGAAAATAAAGCATCCGATTCTTATCATGCGATGGAGATCAATCAGAAACCATATTAAACAACCATCTCATCTTTTTCTGTTTCCTTCCAGCTGGGACTGTCCTTTTCGTAGCTCGCAGGTAGAGAATGAGCAAGGTGGAGGATAAGAAGGGAAGGAAGCTGGGAAAGATAACTACTCTGACCTTGGAGAGGTAATCCTATAGATACAGGCATGGCTGATGATGCTACAGGGCTCTCCTACCTGCATGCCTGTCTGTATTACAGGTGTCATGATTCTCCAAATCCACGATTCAATTTAACTTTTGATTTTAAGGTCAAGATTTGATTTAAATATTTTTTTGAGCACTGACGGCTATGCCATTGTTAGACTATGACTGATTTGCCCTCTACATTTTAAAATTATTCTTTAAAAAGATAGGCTACATGTGATATAACCGCCATTTTGTTTGTGCCACACTAAGGCCATAGGGTCAAATTTAAATGATTTATTTAAAATGAAAAAAAAAAAAACATATTCAACTGGGAACAAACTATTGAACACAAAAACAAAAAGAAGAGTCAGTAGATGCCAGAGGGTTACTTTAAAACAACAGCTTCAGTTTCCTCACCTGCAAAAAGCCACCAGGATTTCTAATCCTTCTGCCCTCTGCCTGTGTCAGTGATGTTCTGAGCCCAGCCAAATCTGTTTGTATATGACGCCTGCAGAGATGTCTTGCCATATTTGTCTTGCTGCCTGCCTTTTCTGTCAATGAGACGTTCGTTGTTGACATAACTCACGGGACAGGCAAGATGCTGCCACACCGGTGACTTCAGGGAAGCAAACCAGCTTAGAGGTGCATTACTACCAACTCTCACTCTCTCGTCATGATAATCAGTCCTGCTGCCCAAATCCGGCCCTGATTTGCTGCATAGCCTGCCCCAAATATATAGTAGAGACACTGAGGGATAGATCCCGCGGTGGAAACGGTATTGTCAAATCTCTACACTATGAATGGGACATGGCATGTACAGTAACCCTAATTCATCAGTGTATCCGGTGTGTGTATGAGAGAGGGGAAAGCCCAGCTATATACAATACACAGTGATGCTATCAATTTCAGTGTAATAAAACATAGTATGCAGACAGCCTTATCAAGGCGTCATGGTAATTAGACACATACAGGAGGACGGCACAGAGTGGAACAATGGGGGGAAACACAGAGCGGAGGGAGGAGACACATTATAGTGTAGTATTAACTGAAAATCCTTTCCCAGAAAACCATCTGGCAAAGGCTCTTTTACTGAAACCTCATCCAGCGTGACTTGAATAGGTCTGTAATGGTTTTATGGGTTTTTTTTGGTGGCTAACCAGCACAGCGGCTGCTGGCACTTTAAAGACACTATGCAATTTATTAATTAGTGATTGTTGAGTGTTTGGTAAAGTGTAAAAAAGGAAAATCTAGACAAATGATTCAGAGTGAAAACACACAAACAGACTGTCAGGAAGACGTTTCCATTAATCATCTTTAAAACATAACAAAAACAAATAATTACGGAGGTTGTGTTGTCACTGCAAGAATATCAACTCGCGTAGAGATTTCCTTTTAGGTTGATCAAAGAACAATGCGGCTGTGAGATATCAACACACACATCATTAAAGAAATCTTCTGTGTTGAAACCCATGTTGAAATCCTTAGATATATTAGCACCAACAGTCTGTTGGTTCTTTATCATTTAAAGTCAATGAAAGACGTCAAAAACAAAAAGAAACAGGAGAAGAAAAGTTAGTGTCTTTGTGAAATTCTACCTTAAAACTCTTTCATGTTTGACAAACACTTGATCCTTTAAGAACAATTGATCCACTACAGAATGTCTGGTGAGTCACACTATTTGCCTTCTTCATATTACACTTTACAGACTTTCTGGCTCAGAACAAAGAACGGGGCGCCACAATTCCCAGCTCATATTTTTTAAAGCAAAGCAATCAATCGATTCATATGAGGGTGTGTGTAAGTTGTTCAGTTGCAAGACACATACAAGCCTTGCACCGTCTCTGAGGGACTGAAATCTTGAGAAGTCTGAAATGGAAAGTAAAAAATTGGAGAGTTTGTCTCACTTTGCCAGGTCATTTCCTGAACATTCACCTTGGACACGAAGCCACTGACCACAGCTTTGAAATTATGTTGTCAGATCCTGAGGGGCAGAAAACAACCTCCCCAAGGTCAAACCACGGAGTATATATTCCCTGTTTCCACAAAGATGAAAAACCTCCAGAGGGCAGTTAATCCAAGACCCAGGCAATATCCCCCCTGACCTTGAGCCGCGGCAAAACCCCCATGAGACCTGCATTGTTAGCATGCATCACAGAGACGCTCTACGGTCCCAGACTATACAGACCCCACGACAACGTGCAGAGTAAACAGCGTTTCTACCTAATGAGGCGTGACAAGCCATTGATCTCAGGTTGAGCACAACATCAATATTACCTCATAGTGGAGATGAAGCACCAGTGACATGGGTGTTTTTTTTTTAAGCCTGGGGGAATTTATCATTTTGGCCTTTGATATCTGGAGGCAGTTGTTGGCCCCAGAACTTGACACTGTGAAACAATGAGCTGCAGTGGTAACAGATTCGATTCATGCAGATCGGGAGGGCTCATCAGAAAGCTGTGAGTCTTTACAAAGAAATAACAGAGTGTTAGGTTTGGGGAAACTTAAACACGTTCAGATTTTTAGAGTGACAGCTGTAGAAAACGAGAGTACTGTTGATTGTCTTTATTCAAGATATATTTAGATTGCGTTAAAGTCCATGTTAGAATGATTAAAGATCCGAACGCATCTTGAGCGACCAATTTTGATCCGTCCTAGTCAACCCCTGCATTGATCCGTGTCAAACACAATTCAGTCTTCCTCCCACGCGCTCTTTCAAAAGATTTCAAGTCATCAAATGTGGAATTGTTTTTACTTATTCTGCTATTTTGTAAAATATTTACATAAAATCTCTACTGAACTGGCAGAAATACGGTTAAAGAGATATTAAATGTGCAGACCATATTTAATGTATTTCACTTGGTGCTGCTGTTTGTTTTCTCTCCATTATATTCACTTCACTCTCTCTTCTCCATTTTTATCTTGTTCTGGAGCAGTCCTCAAAAGGTTTTTTTTTCTAAAAAGGAGAGCAAAAACGCTTCTTTTTACTCCGGCTTCAAGAAGCAGGAGTGCAGAGCTTCTGTAGAACAGTCCTTCTTTCATTTAGTTTGGTAAAACTGCTGAAGTCTTCGATAAGAGTCAACATCGGGGGGGCCTTAAAGACGAGGGGCCACTCTGAGTATTTGTTAAATTACTTGTTAGTTGAATCAAAAGAATACACATTTAGTTTAATTTAGTTAACGCGCGTCAGTCTGGTATAGCTCCCTACAGCTTAAATGGGGTTGAGCAATGTGTTTACACTCGCAAGGTGAGTTTGGTAGTGACCTTTGGGTCAGAACAAGGTGTCACATCGAGTAATTGTCCCTCTCCGTCTTACAGCATCCTGGGAGCATTGCTTGGCCTTTAGAATAGGCCTCCTCCTCTGGCTTCATGCCTGTGTGTGTTTAAGTCATTACAGTGCAGAAAAGTTGGCAGCTGTAACTTCATCAGCACTTGTTTTTTCCAAAATGCTAATAGGTGCAGCAGCTCAGAGAGTATTTATTAAGCGGGGTCTACTGTGGTTACATCAGCGCATACACACCTACATCTGCACAAGACAGTTAACATTAATGTTATATTAGCAGGAAAAGTAAGATTTAAATGGTTAACTTGCTGCGGGCATATGTGAAAGTGCTAATCCCCAGAGGTTACTTTTTATCTCACATTTCTTCCCCTCTCTCTCTGTTCCCTTCCCTTAATCTCCTCTCCTCCCTATCTTTCTATTACCTAAATGAAGTATACGACTGTATTTTCTCTGCACTCCTCTTTGATGGTGAATGCACTTCGACTTTGAATACAAATGCCACCTTTTGTGAATGCCTCTGCCAGGGATTATAATGAGGCATTTTTTTACATTGAACCCACCAAAGGTTTTACGAATTCATTGCACAGAATGGGATAGCAGATTATACGAGACGAGAAGAATATATCTACGTCTTTATAAATGCAGAGTATCTTGACAGCTCTGCCCGTATTTTCTACCACTTACTGCTGGCTTAACATGGGAAACGCGTATCACCTCTTCCAAGAAAGCAACAACGGGTTGAGGATTTTTTTTTTCCCTTCACTCAGTTGGCTTTGTCTTCTTTGTGGTTTTGGTTTATGCATGTGAGCTTCATCTCATCATCTTCACATACATGGACACACGCACATTCAGCGGCCACAAAGTAGGACACAGCTCCCTCCATTCAAAAAGGGGATAATATTCCTGCTGCAGCCCTGACGTGGATTACACGTCTGAAACATGCTGCTCTATTGTGGCTATACGCCGATACCTGACAATGCCAGAGATCAGGGGTCCTGTATCTGCCGCCGAGTCTGATTTCTTGTAAGGCTGAGAAACCTACATGTTCCTAACCAAATAAAATAGAAGAGAAGTATTTTTTAGGCTTTTGGAGTGCCTTGGATCTCCCTTTTTTCATATGATTACTACTGTAGGTTTAAAGCCTGGGAATTGAGATCCCTGTATTTACCAGATTTCTAGCCAAACTCCACTCCCTTTAACCAAAAAAAATGACTGTGAGAACCCGGACCTTTTTAGCTTGGCTGTGTGGCTGTCTGCGTGCGTGCTGAAAACCGCTGCGTGTCCTCAAACAAAGATGCCACAGCATTAACATCGCTGCAGCTGTCATACACACTGTAGAGCGACCTTGTAATGAAGTTACTTGGCTGTGAAAATTGGCTCAACTTTCCAGCCTGGAGCTGTTTCTTTCAATTAGCTTTCATGCTAAAAATGTCAACTTACAGTTCTCCTGTGTGGCAAAAGTTTGTTGGAATAAATGTGAACGTAGAACCTGTAAACAAAAGCTAAAATATGCACGTGGTTTAACGAGTGGACCGATCACACACGCAAGCCCCAGGTGCAGAAAGGGATTCAACAACTAGAGTGGAGAGTGCTCTCATATCAATGATTATGCCTCCTTGTATAATTAAAAAACAATAAGAAAAAATTGAAGTCTGTATGCTGAAGTCCTCATTAGTGACTCGTCATGATTCCAGGCCACTTGTTCGGGGACAGCCCTGCGGATTAATCAAATCAAGACTGGGGGCATCCTGAACATGCTTTATTATCTCAATAATTAGCCTGTTGTCTTTCGGCATTCAGCCCTAATGGTCCGTCTGGTGAAAAAATTTACGCCTTTAATTAAAAGTCATTCATTGCTCAAAAAGCCACCTATGACCTTCAAATCACTAACACACACAAGAGACCTATTAATGCTGCCTGATTTACGCAGGAGGGCAAAAACTTCATCTGAATTATCCTAAAATACTTTCCAAGGTGATGGAGGGGGGAATGAGAGACAGCTGACAGAAAGGAAGAGAAGGAAGGAATGATACAGAAAAAGACAAAGTGAGAAATTAAATTTAAAAAAAGATGTGGATTGCAGCCGTAAAGGCCCATCTGCACCTTCTAAAGGAATAGCTCGCCATTTTATGAAGTACACTTATTTGCTTTCTTGTCGAGAGTTAGATGAGAACATCGATATCACTCATGTTTGTGTGGTAAATATGAAGCTACAGCCAGATGGTTAATTTAGCTTAACATACAGACTGGAAACCGGGGGGAAACAGCTAGCCTGGCTCTGTATGAAGGCAGCACCTCTAAATCTCACTGATTAACATGTTGTTTAATCCATTCAAAAACCTCAAAAACGTTCCTCAGACAGAAGAGCCAGAAAAACAAAAGCAGAAAGTACTGCAGGCAGCATCTGGATCACTGACATGGACCTTTTTATCAGTCAGGGACCAACAAAGGTTTTGTTGTAAACCGCACACTTGTGCACCAAGTCAGGAATTTTAATCTCTGTGAGACTGCCAGCTCAAATAAAAGTTTGAACAAATATTATCTACTGTTTGAATTTGTCTTGTGTAGTTCACCAACACACACACACACACACACACACACACACACACACACAGGAGATCAGTGAGTCAGCGTTTCCAGTAGCTGATTATCCCCAACATTCCTGTGAGAAAATGCCTACTTGGCACACGGCCCTGGTTGGCGATGGTACCTGCGACGCTGATAAAATCTCTTCCAATTTACTGTTTGGTTACACCAAAACACTGTAAATGGCTGCATGTGGGAAACACTAAAATGTTGAGGAGCCAAGGGAAAGATAGAGGATGGAAGAAAAAACATGAGACAGAGAGACAAAGACAGCAAGACAGAACCGACATCCTGCGCTGTTTAAAGGCTAACTTAATTCTGCTGCTGACTTATTATCCTGACACATCTTCGCTCTGCTCCGTCCTCCTCCGTCCTTATTAGTTAGCTATTTACTCAGGCTGTTAAAGTAGGGGGAATTCACTTTCATTTCAAAGAGCTTTACTGCGAGAAGACAGCTGGCTAGGAGTCCTACCCAGGAGCCCTGACTACTCGTCAGAGCATTAAACACAAAAGTCTTACCACTTGATCCAGGGATTCAAAGAAAATAAAGAAGCCTGTGCTGGTGATCCCTTTTGGCTGTGCTGTTGATGTACATCAGGGCAGGGCAGATAATGGAAGGAGCTGCCATTAGCTGCTGAGAAGTTACTGTACTTGCTTTAATGAGGGAACTGGAGAAAAGTTGTGTAAGAGCGCTTTAGCATTTTAATTATCACCTCTGGATGTGTTCTGAAATATCACCTGAGTAGACATAAAAAAAAAAACTGTGAAAAGGAAAAAGGAAGGATCCCACTTGTGACCGCCGCTGAAGCTTCACAAAGGAGTGAGGAAACTAAAGTAAGAAGTGGAAGGAATGTGAAATAAGAGCAGGTTGAGGGACATATTTTAAGTGGCAAGGAGGCCGTCATCACCAGGCAACGTGATAGAAACACAAGACAGACAGAGAAAATCTTCCTCCCAACAGAGCATAACTTTCCCTTCATTCTCCAATACTGTCTCGTTCTTCTGCGTACTTCATTTTAACTGACCTACTTTTTACTTTTATCTAAGTACGTTTACTTTTGATAGAGTAAAATGTTGTTAAAGTAACAGAACTATTACTATTATGAGTACAATATTCTAGTACTCTTTCCATCCCTTATTAAGCTGCACTTGCTGTTACCAATGGCAACCACATTAACCAGGACTGGACACACATGCATCATTGTACAGCTTCAAAATATTCAGATGTTACAGAATGAGATGTAAAAACTGTGCGACAGCTTATTTTCTGCATAAACAGAAGAAAAAAATGATCGGACATTTGGAAGAAGAAAAAAAAGAGCCAGAAATATATGTAGAAGTGCAAACTGTAACACTATTTTTTTGTCATGTTATTAGAGGATAAGTAGAGTGATTAATGGAAGAAAAGCTTCTTGTTCTTCCACATATTTTTGCATTGCAAATTGCACATTATATAACAGAGGCTATTTCAATGAAGCATTATTAAGTTTAAATGCATTTCTGTAACGTAAAATGCTCTCCTGCACAGCTAATCAGCCTGGACCCAAGGTGCTTGGTGACATTTTGCAAAGTGTTCTTAAGTGCGACTGATTTAAAGGGGTCAGCTGCAAGAGTACAAAATAAACTTTTTTTCTGCAACTTATTTGTGGAGTGGAAGTGTATCTACAGCAATATGAGAAATATGCATTAGGCTGTTAAGCCAGCATGGTTTATTTTATTAATGTTTTCAAATTATAGCTCAGCTGCTTATAATTGCTCTGTCTTAATCATTATATCCATACTATGACAAAGATGATGATATATTTTCCATACGTCTTTTCCTTAAACTGTTAATTTAATTGTATGTTGTTGTTTGGGATTATAACGATACACATCAGTATCATCACTACTCTGCTTTGTGAATAGGCTATGTAAACACTCTCAACAGCAATAAAAGCAGCAGTCACAAATACAGGAGGGATAGCGTATCTGATAGACAGATCTTGATGACTGATACATATAAACTGCTGAGGCCTTGGTAGTCTGAAATGCCTGCGTCAGTGTCTCCCCGAGTGCTGCCGTATGAGGGCTAAACATCCTCAGACAGTGGGTGGGAACTGCGATACAAGGAGGAGGGTAAAGGATTCATAACAAGACAGTCTGTGTTGATGACTGATCTAGGGCAAACAGCAGGCATATGCAGGCATCACATAAATACATGCTTACACGCACTCATAAAAACATGTGAGTGCAAACACACATATTGAAAAAACAAGTAAATATGGCCCACACACTGTGCCGTCTCACAGACAGCGCTGCAGAGCTGGGTCAGGTTGTCCCCAGTGGAGACGTTGGGGGGTTGAGGGCCATTAGCCAGTAACTAGATCCACTCCTGAGGTGCTGGATGGGAGAGAGAAGAACAAGCCACTACAGCGTAATGAGACACCTCCGCCCAGGACTGACACACGAAACACATCTGCGGCATTGCAGTACACACACAGTCAGGAATAAACACACGGAGAAATGACATTACAGAGTTTCACCTGAACACAAACAATACACAGACAAATACACACATAGAGTATTTGTTCTCACCACTGAAATTTAATAAATTCACAACAGAGCATCCAAATGTCATGCTGGAGGAAGAATCCATTCAAATTCTGTAATCTCCAGAGCTGCAATTCAGACTTGGCTTAGCTCACCTGAACAGGTAGGTCTCTGACATGATCAGTTTTAGTACTGCACTGTGGACGCGGGATGGTCTATGTTCAGGCTTTCTTATTTGAAGAGAATAAATGACTTTTCTGCATTTGTTTTGATATGGATTGATTCCATTGTGCACGAGCTGTTTGACGATTAGTATTGATGTGAAGCTTTTTAATTCGCAATGGTGCATACACCAAAAACGTGTGTACAGTGTTTTGAGCTAAGTGCTAATATCAACATGCTCACAATGACAATGCTACCATTCACCATCTTATTTTAGCACGCTAGCATGCTAACTTTTGCTAATTAGCACTGTGGGAGGAACACCAATGCTTTTACATAACATCCCGAGGGGAACATGAATGTCTGTACCAAATTTCATTGCAATCCATACAATAGTTGTTGAGGTTTGGACCAAAGTGGTGGACCAACAGACAGACAGACCGGCATTGTCATCCCCAGAGCCATGATGCTTGACACTTTATTTCATTTCTCAAAATGTATATTTTCTAAATAGTTCATATAAAAATCACTCCTCAGTCAAAGTCTAAATCATTAAATCATTATTCTGTTGCATTTCTAACCACTCCTCCATTGTTTCATGAGGCTATAAAATGTTAACCTGGCACTGCACGGAGCCATAGTGAAGGGCTATAATCTAAAGTGCATTAAGAAGCCAACCCAGTGATCTATTAGCTGCACATGCACCGCAGGGACTCTGACCCCCCTCCATACACTGTAGTAGACTGTTCCTCAAAGACCATGTCAGGCAGGAGAGGACAGTGGAGTTCACTAACTGAAGAATATCAAGCCAAATGACATCCTCAGCGCTGGAGTTGATCTATAGAACAAATCCTGTCACAGCAGGTGATGGAAATGATGATAGCTGCGGATCACACGAGGCAGGGAATAGAAATAGACAATCGGTGAGTGCAACCCATTGAGTGACTTAGCTTCGGGGCAATGTTTCCATACCATTTGGTGTTTCTGTAAGCCTCAGTGGATGCACTCCCACTCCCTCTCTCGTTGTTTGGGTGTGCAGGCAGGAAGTGTGAGTGTCAGGAGGTGTGTGGAAGCAATTGGGAGATGGGACTGTCATATGAGCCTGGTGTTGAGTTAGCGGGTAAAGTGGTATCATCTTAGGTTGTGAGTGTGTGAGTGAGACTGAGAAAAGAAAGAGTTAGAGTACATGAAAGTTTCTGTGTGAAGCGGATTGGAACATTTCTGACTTATTAATAGTTTATATGTGCATGTGCCACTTCCAAAGTGGCAAGACTTAAATGGTTTTAATTAGGTGTCCGTGGTCAGGCTCTGTGATGCTGTAGGAGACAGTCTAATGGGGTTTAGACAGACAGGGAAGCAAATTTTCCCTCATGGTCATTTGCGCAAATTTGACCACTGGACCTCTTGTGTTTATTCCCCCCAAAACAGCTAATGTACCAAATGTACAGACTTTAGCTGTAAGCGAGCTCGCAGCCGACTGTGTGTGTTTGTGTGGCAACCTCTGCGTGATCTCAAAACTCACTAGAAACTTCTTTCTGTTATTCTCTCTCCTTTTTCCTCTCATCTTTGTACGTTTAGATTCACAAAGCCAAGGGAAACGCGCGCACTTTTTCACTCAAGTTGAAACACTCAATTTGTGCTGCCCCATGCAGGTCTAATTGCATCTTTCCATTTACTTTGAATGCAATTGTGTCACGTCTAAAAATGTGTCTTGCGCTCTCTCTGAACACACAGTAAGAGGAGACAGTGAGGAAGAAGGAGAACTGTGTGGTTACCGGTAGTGATGTGTCATTGTGGTGACAGCTGCACCACAATTTCATGTCAAGTCCATTTTATCCACAGTACGTACCCCAAAATCACAAAGTGATTCGACCCTTGATTCGAAAGAAGGGGCAAGAAGAAGATTGGCAACAGAGGAATGATCTCAGACACAAAATGTGCTGTTTGTACAGAGTAGACAAAAAAAAGAGCAGTGAGGAATTCAATCGAGCAATAAAAAGTATGTGAGAATAAGAAGTTTACCAGGAAGCCTTAATCCTGTCACCTTGTTAACATTGAGTTCACGCAGCATGGAGATGACACAGAATGAACTCATCAATCAACTGAATGAAAGAGACTAAATGAAGTGAAGGTGTTTTCGTCCACGGACAGAATATAGATTTATGAATGAGACACATGAACTGGACCTGACCCAGACAGAGCACTTGGCTTTAATCAAAGTAAAACTAAAGCTTTTGCTAATAGCTGCTCATCTCCACGTAGCACAGCTCCCCATCATATCCTCTGCGGCACTGTTCGGCCTCATCAGGAGTCTCTGACTGAAAGGTATCTAAATGGACGAAATTGAGTGTGCATGAGCCAGCCCCAACACTGGACGCAGTCTGCACACCATCCTGTCTCACTTATTCCATGTTCAGGCTCAACCCCACGGCAAGAAGTGAACTAAACTGGGATGTTGAGCCTTTCATAAGAACAGGAAGATGCTTACCTCATGAAACATGGACTGACAGATCATGAGATGAGAGGTGATGTGTAGATCTGTTGACCGGGACATTGTCTGCGCTCCCGCTGTTCATGACACCATTCTTGTAGCTGCACCTGCAGCTGTAGCGCTGCATGAATTTAAGATAGATAGGCTACAGCACACCCTATCCTGTAACATACAATTTAAATTTTGGAAACAACATGCTTTTCTAGGTTTTCAAAATTATAATTTGATACACAACTCAGACTACATAAAGAAGTTTGCAGATCTAAAGTATTACCCCTGGTACTTGGTAAACTGCTGTGGCTGGCAAGCTAATGGCTAACACACTAGCCAGCGGGAACCAAGTTAACAGAGTTTATTCAAAAGATGTACAGTATTTGTACCATCGGCTCCTCTCTCATAACTGTCTGCCAACCATGAGTACTTTAAAGTCTGACAGAGGAGATTTAATGAAACTGGATTGTGACACACAGCTAACAAGCTACCTCCATTTTGGACTTTCAAGCTCTCCGTTCCCTCGAAAGGTCAGCAAATGATTTCTCGGGTCAAAGTTCACCAAATTGAACTTGACACGAAAACTTAGCATTGTTGTCCTTCTTCCCCACACGAGTGGAACTGATTGCAGCAACATTAGACTACGGTCATAGAGTACGGTTTTACTAAATAATGATTAGACAACTAAAAAAAACATGAAGTAACTTTTGAAATTCATCATTTAGGCAGACTGTTTAAAAGCTAGGAAGACTCTTCTTCTGTGGTGTCAATATTTTCCAAATCACTCCAGTTCCTTAATTCAGAATAGAGTCACAAAGAGAGTCAACATGGAATTGTGTGGAGGAGCATGAATCCCAAAAACCACATGCCTTCCACAAATATCTCAAACCAACCAGCAATGTCCCATTTTCCATGTGTGAGAAGAGCTTACATTATGTCATCCGCCCCCTGTGTGTCTTCAGACTGGTGAAAACGCATTGTTTTTTGGTCTCGGCGCAGTGAAACAATCATCATTTGTCATCCCACACTCAAGAGCAGCCACCCCCAAATGACATCCCTCCAAGTGGATGCCTAATGAAGACAAAGGCTCTTTTTTTGAGAGCAGCCTCCTGTCTGGAAGGAATTACGCCCATGCGTTAGTGAGTGTGTGAAAGAAGCAGGGAGGTGACGCAGGGATGATACAGGGCTCAAAGCGGAGGAGCAGAGAGTGGTAGTGAGGAGAATGAATAGTGACTGGCGCTCAGCCCAGTGGCAGCTTAATGACTCGCGGTCAGTTGACTCTGTCTCAATTAATCAGACTGCTCTTTCCCGCTCGCCTCCTATTTCCCCCCCCCTCCCTCTCCCCTTGGCTCTAATTTCTCCCTTTGTCTCCAACCCCTGAGCAGGGAGAGGGCGCTTTTTTCTCACTCTCTGTCTATCTCTTTTGTTTTCTGCTTCTCTATCTCTGTCTGTGCCTCTCCATCTCCACATCACCTCCTTCTCCCTCGCCTTCTTTCGCATGCTCTCTGACAGCTCCCTCGACTGGACAGTTTTCATTTCTTCTTCATCCCTGCATTAGTAAGAGACTGAAAGAATGAGGCCATTTTACTATCACCCTCTATCATCCATGTTGTAGCCTCTCTAAATCTGGGGAGAAGCCGAGTCTTCCCAAAGTCCCAGAGAGTTCGTTTCTGAAGGAAACTCGTGCCCACGTCGGCTGCAGTGGAGTCTGAAAACAGGCTGTGACCCATGTAGACGAGGGAACACGTTCAGGCATGGCAGCATAACCAGCCCAGACATGTTCCTGGAACATGGAGTACGAGAGGAGGCAGTTCTGTGCCTGTGTGTGTGCAAGTGGCAGCTCAGCTCTCCCATGTCAGTTGTTATCTGCTTTCCTGGAGGTCCCAGGGGGTCCTGCTGGCTTCCCAGGGTGGTCCTGACTGGGCTGACATTTGGAGGACTGGTCCGTGATGGCCTGTAGGGCTGTTCTGTGCAGCAGCAGTCACAGCTACTGTCCGTCTCTGCTCTGCTCCTCTCTCCCTCTCTCTTTTTTATTTTTTTTTTGGTCCTTTGTCTCTCAAGATTTAGTCTCTGGATGTCACACCTTTCTCTCGCTGTCACTTTTCTTCATGTTTTTTTTCTTCCTGTACTCTGCACTCATCTTGTTCCATCTCTGTCTCATTTTCACTTTCCGTCCCCTGTCGCTCGACTCTCTCTTTTTCTGTCCATCCATTATCTTTCTTTTTCTCACAGACCAGCGCTCTGTCACTCTGCCTCTCTCCTTCACACATATTCCCTCTCGTACATTTCATCCACTCTCTCTCTCCCTGTCGGTGGGGTCACTGTGCCGGGCAGACCGCCCAGAGGAGCCCGCCTGCCACGGCTCTTACATGTTTGGAGGCAGGGAAAGGGGGGCACAAGACCTCTGCACCAACCAGGCTGACCCCCCCTTAGGCTCCACTGTGCAGTCAGAGGGACAGAGGGAGCAACCAGAGGTCAAATGCTCCAGGAGGACTTCTAATGCAACAGTGATGCAGGGTGACATCTACATAGTAGAACCATTGATTTAGTTTTCATCTTGCTGATTGGAGTTCAGCTTTTTTACACGGGCAACATTTTTGCCAGCCCACTAAGTCAACTGACTGAAAACACTGGATGACCTTTAGCTGTTGAAAAGCATGTTTAGAAAACAAAGAGGTGAGAAAGGAGAGGCAAATTGTCCTGCATATATTTTATTCAATGCTTTGAGAATTCCTCTTGGGACTGAGATAAGTTGTTTATTTTTGTTGGTATGGAGATTATGATTTTTCAAGAGCATTGTAGTATATAGTCTCTCCTGGCTCCACGGAGGGAGGAGTGTAAGTCTGATGTATTGAGGTCAACAAGTTCCCCTGATCAAATTTGTACTCCGTTTTGCAAAACTTTTGCATGATGCCACACGTGTTCATGTTACTGGTTGTGCGTTAAAAAGACATTGTGCATTGTTTCATCACAGCTGCCTTTGAAACTGAAGATCTTCATAATACAGTAAATAAATACAGGTTTTATTCCTTGTTTTTGTGAGGTAGGCTATAATTTGTTTCATCAGTTACACAGACATTGCAGTGTATTGTAGATTATCACCATGTGATATATTGTAGATTGCATTAGTTCAGGCAGAGCACTGAAGTCGCGCTTGCATCAGCTGATCTGCATCAGTGGCACATTCATCAGCTGCTTGGCTACCAGCTGACCAGTAGACCTCAATCATATTCATACAGGTGTGCAGGGATGCCTTTACAACCCGACACTCCTCAATATTACTCTACAGGTACACTCACAGAAACATTGTTTGCTGCTGCATTCACCATCCCAACCTCCCCCTCTGGTGTTATACCAGAAGGGGAGGTCATATTGGCTGCATCATATGAAGTGCATTTTATGTTTACAGTAAGAGCTCTCAAATCCTATCCTAAACCACTTCTTATGCCACATCATCTGTTTTAGGGCAGAGGACATTAAAAAGAAGCCAGCACCTTTTATGAACAGATAGTAATTGGTCAAAGAGTTAAACAATGTTCCTGTTAATACAACATAAAGTCAGACATTTTGTTTGACCTCTAACAATGAGTGATGTCAGGTGAGGATTTTACTACAGGTGAACATGAATACTGGGCTTCCACAGGAATGCTAACCCAACTTTAGGCACATTTTACTGTATTGATAATTCAACTGTAGATCAAAACAGTTTACAGCAACAAAAGGGTCAATATATAAGCAAGTTCTTCACCAAACATAAAAATATGGTCCAAAAATGCAATCACACAACCACCTGAACAAACTTTTTTATCACCTCTAATAACAATGATAAGTAAGTAACAAATAGGAACATGAAGAATATATAGGGCACACAGGGCCAACGAAAACAACTTCAGAAAGTGGCTCCAACACCAGTCTTGTGTGTGCCTTAACAAGCAAAGTGGAGAAAGTCTTCACAAATAACTCCTCACCCTGTTTCTCTCTGGGTCTTTAACCTTCCCAGTAGTGTTCCAATCTGTAATTACTGACTATTTGATTCTAATCACCAGTCTGAAAAGACAGATACCACATCCCCCTTTTAAGCCCTCCCACAAAGACCTAGGAAGGTGCAAAGCTATATTTCTCTCAATTATCTAGTCAGGATCGACTGGCTTGGTGCTGAAGTTCTCAGAGTGTGTTTGCCAATTTGCTGTGTCAATTAGATTTTCTCCTAGGTAAGTAATCAGACTCTGGGATACGGCGAGAGAGGGAAAGATGAAGGGAAAAGTAATTACAGCATTTTGGGAGGTTTGCAGCTGCTCCACAGTGCCTCGGCACCACCCATGTCTTTTTAAATCACTTTTATTGGACTTTACGGGGAGCCCCAGCCTTTGTGTTTTTCAGTAAGAAAAGAGATTAGACACAAACTCGGATGGCTAACACACATGTGGAAGCACATGCTCTCCCTCTCAGCTGTACACATACATAGACAAGAGGAGAGAAAGCGAAACAATATGATTGATGACATCAGTGTTTCTCCTCTCATTTATTTCAGCACATTGCTGCAGCCTGTATGAGAGAGCTATTGTGTTGGGAATGTTATTTAGCATTGGATTTCTCATCCAAGCACACTGATAAATGACTTGGCACTGCTCAGACTGAAAAAGTTTGAACGTGATAATCACTTTTAATCTGAGTGAAAATGTGACTCACAGCTGCTGAAGTTGTAAATACATTCAAAAGCAGTGTTAAGAAATGGGATTTAATGCTTGGATAGATTGTTACAGAATATCTGAAAACATAAAAATAAAACCCCATCATCTCATTACGTTCCTGAAAGCTTGACTGACCTGTCTTTGTGTTCTTGTTTGATTATAAATTGTGGAAGAAACGTGGAGGCAGGAGGAGACAAAGCGAGAGAGAGAGAGAATCAGGCAGAGAGAGGCTCACTCTCTGACACTTGGCTGTCCTGTCTGCCCTTGTCAAAGCCTGACACCTCCCTAATCCTCACTCCCGACCCCTCCACCACCACAGCCCCCATCTCAGCTGGCCAAGGCTGGCTAGCAGACAAGCCTGTCACCTCAGTCAGAGACCTGGGACCTGTCCAAGCCCTGTCCAGATGTAGGGACCAGAATTCACACTGACTCCTCCCGTCCTCACGGGCATGCTCGCCTACCTCCTGAGACAAATCCTCAGACAACTTCCTCGACCCTTGTGCATTTGATGTATCTTAATGTGCTGATTTAAAAAGGAACAGCTGCTGCTGTGCTAAAAACATGAAACCTGAGGCATTATTTACTTACATTTGCCCCATGTCAGCTGAAATATAAGTGTATAGGATTACCATCAACAAAAACTACCCGTTATTCCATTTCAGCCTGTGCATCATCTCTTAAAAACTTAACAGTACGATCTTTTAACATCTTAAAAAACCCACACAGCTTAAAGTGCCCATTACATTTCTGCAAACATCAAGTGCAGAGTACAAGGAATGTTTTGTAGGAAAACAACTGCACTGTGGGGCCACAAGAGCAATATTTACCTCATTATCTCCTACAGTATATTTTTCTTTCTGACAACGCTCTGTACGTACAGTACTTGTCTGCTTTGAGAATGTGGTTTTTATGTCTCACGTTAACCAGCATTTACATTTCAAATGTAAAAAAGTTCTGAGGTGAACTCTTCAAGTTCTTCCACAGCCATATGGGCAGATGGAAGTGGGTGGTGTGCCCTTTGAATTTACTTTGTTCAAGACATTCAGATATTGTCATAAAATAGATATACCAGTGTTCTTTCAGACGGATACATTTCTAAATATATTCATAGACAATACATTGAACATACACTATATTGCCAAAAGTATTCACTCACCCATCCAAATAATTGAAATCAGGTGTTCCAATCACTTCCATGTCCACAGGTGTATAAAATCATGCACCAAGGCATGCAGACTGTTTCTACAAACATTAGTGAAAGAATGGGTCGCTCTCAGGAGCTCAGTGAATTCCAGCATGGTACTGTGATAGGATGCCACCTGTGCAACAAGTCCAGTCGTGAAATTTCCTCGCTCCTAAATATTCCACAGTCAACTGTCAGTGGTATTATAACAAAGTGGAAGCGATTGGGAACGACAGCAACTCAGCCACGAAGTGGTAGGCCACGTAAAATGACGGAGCGGGGTCAGCGGATGCTGAGGCGCATAGTGCGCAGAGGTCGCCAACTTTCTGCAGAGTCAATCCCTACAGACCTCCAAACTTCATGTGGCCTTCAGATTAGCTCAAGAACAGTGCGTAGAGAGCTTCATGGAATGGGTTTCCATGGTCGGGCAGCTGCATCCAAGCCATACATCACCAAGTGCAATGCAAAGCGTCGGATGCAGTGGTGTAAAGCACGCCGCCACTGGACTCTAGAGCAGCGGAGACGCCTTCTCTGGAGTGACGAATCGCGCTTCACCATCTGGCGATCTGATGGACGAGTCTGGGTTTGGCGGTTGCCAGGAGAACAGTACTTGTCTGACTGCATTGTGCCAAGTGTAAAGTTTGGTGGAGGGGGGATTATGGTGTGGGGTTGTTTTTCAGGAGCTGGGCTTGGCCCCTTAGTTCCAGTGGAAGGAACTCTGAATGCTTCAGCATACCAAGAGATTGTGGACAATTCCATGCTCCCAACTTTGTGGGAACAGTTTGGGGATGGCCCCTTTCTGTTCCGACATGACTGTGCACCAGTGCACAAAGCAAGGTCCATAAAGACATGGACGAGAGAGTTTGGTGTGGATGAACTTGACTGGCCTGCACAGAGTCCTGACCTCAACCCGATAGAACACCTTTGGGATGAATTAGAGCAGAGACTGAGAGCCAGGCCTTCTCGTCCAACATCAGTGTGTGACCTCACAAAAGTGCTTCTGGAAGAATGGTCAAAACTTCCCATAAACACACTCCTAAACCTTGTGGAAAGCCTTCCCAGAAGAGTTGAAGCTGTTATAGCTGCAAAGGGTGGGCCGACGTCATATTAAACCCTATGGATTAAGAATGGGATGTCACTTAAGTTCATATGCGAGTCAAGGCAGGTGAGCCAATACTTTTGGCAATATAGTGTATATACAAGCAACATCCACATCTTCTACCACTCTACATATAAAGTGGAAACAAACAACACGTAAAACACACCATACATTTCACATCCAGTGAAGAAATTTTATAACAAAATCTGCACCTGCAGAAACCCCACAGGTGTCTCTCCAACAGGCGGAAACTGAGTGTGTAAGCGGTGTGAGGTTAAGCAGTTACTGTTTCATAGTTACTCACTTCATTTAACATTGCTGCTAAACTTATAAACAGTAATCAGAGGAGGCAGCAGGGTCCACACGCCTACAGCTATTCTTAAGTTTCAAAGTCAAACACACAAAAAAGCATTTAAAGGCCAAATCAGGAAGTTCTTCACCATATAAATCGAGGTTCAGTGTTTTCACATAATGAAAAAGTTTGACTTAGAAATGTACAATAAGCTCTTACTGGTCTTTTATGAGAAAACATTTATGAATTGGATTTTGCTGTTGTTTAGGATTATTCTCTGTGTATTGAAGTATTGAAGTACCCCACCAATGTAGCATTGTACTTCTATCATTGTCGGACTCATGATGGACCGTTTTTAAAAAAGGATTCAAATCAATGCAGCAGAAAGAAAGATATTGTCTTTTTTATTTCACACATTCCTCTTCTAAAACCTGGCTTTATACAATTTCTTTCACATATGCCGTAGTACTCCCCAGGACCTTTAGTTCTCCTTTAAATGTCCATCGATGTCGGGGTGGTAGCAGATGCCAAGTCTTTTAAAACTTTTATGGGCAAGCTTTAATTTTTTTTCCAGCGTGTACAAAAATTATCATAAAAAATCTAATTTCATTGAGTCTTCTCCAACATCAGAAGCCGTGTCGGCTTTTGTTTTATTGTCCTCCAGTGCCATCAGCATTCAATAATACTCACTATGGATAGTCTTAAATCCTCCAAAATTCAATTCACTGTAATCGTATCACAGGCCACCAAACCTTTATTACAAACAACAACAAAGCCGATGCTAATCCTAGTTTAAATCTGCTCTACTAAGAAGGATGGTTTGAGTAAAAAAGAATTTGGGCTTCACTTGTAATTATTTTAAGGTTTAAAACTTAATGATCCTTTTTTGCTTTTGTGCACTTGTACACTAATAAAGACAAGTATGCGTTTTCTCAGGGGAATATGAGGGATAATCAGATACTGGAACCACTGTTTGGGTACATTTCTGCATTAACGAGTGTGGATGTTCTGTTGAGCCTGAAAAAGAGGACCGATCTGAAAATTACATCAAACACACATATACACTCTTAATGTCTTATACTATTATATCTTGAGAGTCCATTAGTAAGGAGGGGAAAGATGCATCACCAGTGCTGGGTAGCATCAGATACTGTTTACAGATTACATTTGTAAAGTGTAACACTGCACTCCTCTTTGGACGTAACAGAAGAAGAGTGCAGATATTATGTGTTTAGTTTTAATATTTCCTTTACAGGAAAAAATGAACTAAAAGATTATCTCTAAGCTTCAACTTTTCAACAGTTTTTGTCTCACTAACCAACGAACTCAGCAGCTGAAACTAACCAAACCACTCTGGCTGTTTGTTACAAAAAGATACTAAATATGAACCCACATAAAATGCACGCTGGGTCTAATAATGTGGACCTTTTCTATTTCCCACATTAAAATTACATTTTCACCACAGATCTTTTCATGTATGACTTTACAGTATATAATAGGTAATGATAACCTACACTCTATCATTATATTATCATAGCATAATACCAAACGTGTCACATAAGAGGTGTTAATGTGAAAAAATAGGTCACCATATGATGCTTTGAGTTCACATGTGGGGTTTCACTCTTTGTTGTACGTGAAATCTCAATCTGAACTTAATACTTTTGAGGTCTTGTTACATGGCAGTAGTTTCATTTTCCATGCAGATAAGTGGGCGGCACAGCTGCTTATAACTGTGCTGTCGAGCACTGGCTTAATATTTTAAATATTATCATAAATGAGACTAAAAAGATTTGCAAATGTATAAAAGACTGATGGGTATGAATACATCAGAAGAAAACTTTATTGGTGTTTAAACCTTAAATACAGGAACACCAGAGTTTAGATCCTTTAAGGTAAATACTTAGTTGCCAGCAAGTGACATTTAAGTGTCTGGTTGCCTTTCAGTGTGCAGCACACACAAACACTGACATCATAAACCTGCAGAAACACACACCTTCAGCCAACCTAGAACACCTTATCAGCTTTTTGTTAATTAAAAGCCAAGCAATGCATTTTCTACTTCTTCCCCTCCACAAGAGAGAAACACTTCCTGGAGAAATCACTCAATAGCCATCACTTAATATCTTATTTAAAAGGTGTGTATGTTCGTGGGTGCCTGTGTGTGTGTAGGTGTGTAAAAGTGCGTGTTTGTGTATGCGTTATTGATTCACATTCAATCTTTGTACCTGCTCCTTCCTATTTCTGTTCACACTAAGCCTCTCCCAGCATGCATTGAGCCGAAGGCAGAAAAAAAACCAGCCTGGACAGGTCGCCAGTCTATTGAAGAAATGTCCAAACAAGACCAAGAGTCTACAGTCATGCTAACGGCTCTGTGAGGCTGTACTGAGGCACAGCAATGCATTGATATATGCTAACACCAGCATGCTAGCATGCGCCCAATGACAATGCTAACATGCTGATGTTAAGCAGTTATAATGTTTACCATGTTCACCATCTTAGTTTAGCGCGATAGCATGCTAATATTTGCAAATGATCAGTAGACACAAAGTAGTTTTTCTAGTTTAGTTTTGTAAGTATTGCACATTTCAAAGTATCGGACAAATGAAACTTGTGACCTGATGGTGGCTCTGGATGAAAAGTCAGGGGATAACTGAAATCATTAGGATTCATCCTTTAATTAGACAACAAAGTAAACCCAACAGAGAAGTTATGTATTTACATTTTATTGACTAATTTCTTCCAACGCTGGACCAGTTCAGCAGAGAATTGGAGTTCGGCATTAGAGACCGTAACTTTTGAGGTACCTTTTGTAGCTCCTACTTCAGAGTAGGTACTCTACCAGCACAAGAGGAACCTAAGTGACGTAAGTGTACGGTTATTGGTCCCGACGTAAGTGTATGTTGATTGGTCAAACATGAGCCAATGCAGCAATGCAAACAGAAAAAAGCCCTGTCAGGTAGTCTTTTCTCAGTACATATTCTTAGCTCCATTTTACACTGGCACCTTTTAGCTACGTGTTTTCAGAGGATAACCCTGCAAACTCGGGGCTATCCCTGCTTTGGAGCAAAAGTCGGGGTTAGTCAATTTGGATTGTGTCAGTGCGAAAGCTTTCTTAGTCTGAGGCTAACAGCTTTCTTAGCCTGGGGCTAAGTGCAGTGTGAAAAGCCTAAGGGAGTCCCCAGGACTGTTTGGTCCGAAAACAGATAGGGGTTCTTGTTCCATCTCCTACCAACAGTCAACACTGACCCTGACCCTGATCTTTGTCTTACTTTAACAAAGTAGTTGTAGTAGTAATAGTTGCCTTAACCTTAACCACACGGGCAGCATATCAGAAAACAATTGTTTTAGGTATAATTTATAACATAGGTCGATAAAAACATTTAGGTACGTATGAGAACTTGTTGGTTGTGCTCCATGCAGAGTGACAGTACCTGGCATCAAGGGCCAGCCAATAGGAGAGGACCCAGCACCTGGGTTTCACCAGTTGGTGTATGGTTTCACAAAGATTTGAGTTGAGATGTATTAGCTTGTACAAAAATCAGTCCATGGCTGACAGCCCAGATACCAGTCCAAGCACCATAATGAGGGCACAGCAGTGAGACAGAGTGTGTGAAATCTAGCCGTGAAGGTTAGGCCAATATATCAACACACACTGGGGGGGCCTGACGGGTCTCTGAGCACTTTCCTTCAGTTTATTTTCCCTCCATTTTCCTCCTCTTTCATCACCTTCCTCGGCACCTCTGCTGGCTGATGTCTGACCTGGCCTGCAGGAGTTTGGAAGTGACAGACTACAAGCTTGTCCTGTGTCAAAGTGCAGTGTAATGATGAGGGGAAATAATGGTCACACAGACACACAAGAATGCACACAAGAACAAATGTACACACATACCCAGTGGAAGGGGGAGAGGTACACTGTTGAAGTCGATACGTTTGCTATTGGCTTGTTGCACAATTTGCTGCTCTAAAATATGATTTAAAAAATTTAACTGACATGTTTTTGTCTACACAAAGATCTACACAACGCTTTCTATTATTTGACACGTAATAAAAAGAAAACAATATTTAGTTTTTTATACATTTTGAAATTATTACAATTCAGATAAATGAAAAAAGAGATACAAGAATGGAGGTACCTGTGATATCAGATCTTAATTGTTTCATGACGGTTCATCACATTTGGTCAAATATACAGTGTACAGGTTGTACATACATGTTGTGGCATCAATCTCTACTCAACACTTGCCCAAATTAACCCCAGATCTTTGTACAATTACATATTTCTCCTTCAAGTCCCTCTTCAGCTAAACATCCTAACAGTGGCACCTGTATCCTAGCAACACAACCAGGTAACAGTGATGGGAAGGAGTCATGCAGATAACAAACAAATAACATCAGCAACATTTATTGCATATTTTCATTGTTTTTCTACATTAAAGAGCACAAAGAACATATTTACTGAGAGACGTTTGTTAAAGATTACTGATGCAAAGCTGCTTGGTTGCAACTTTCAGGGCATAACAGCTGAGGTACAACTGCACCATTGCTCAGCGACGTTGCTCTCGAAGCAACAGACAGAAGAACGTTAAATATGACGCACAATTGTAACTGTGCATGTTATAAATATATACGAGGTGAGGTGGAATCATACATGTTATGCACTGGTCACCACACAAACGTCTGTGCAAAGAGTGTTTTTAAAATGCTCACAATGTGGAGGGAGGCAGGAAATATGACTGTTTCATCATCACTATTCAGTTCAAGGAAATAACTTTAAATTCAGCAGATCCAAGAGGCGACTGACCAAGCTATGAATCATTACTTACCATCACAGAGAATGGGACTGTTTGGGAACACCCAAAGAGAGAAAGGACTTCGTTATGATTTATTTAGAAATCATTTATATGTAAATGACACCTGGTAAATGCTAAATCATTTTAATGAATAGGTAATACATCAGCAAGGTGTTCTTTTCTGATGCCCTTTCATATGTTAATTGCTTGAGTTACGTTTTTATGGAGCACAGAAATGTACTAGAGTCAATGTTGCATACATTCTGTAAGGAATAGTTCGTCTTCAGCTTTAAAGGGAAGACTTTTTCCTCTGTGTACCATTATAATCCATATGCAATGCCTGAAGAGAAAGAGATTTTCATGCCGTGACCTCCTTCAACCTGAAGGTTATCTCCACAACTGTAACCTATGAAAGCTAATGAAGTCAGAGCTCCACAAACACCCGCCTTCCTGATCAAAGTAGGCTGGAGGAGATAAGAGGGAAAATATGGAAAATACTCAACTTTATTAAGATTACTTGAATGTGAAAATTACATATTTCATATTTCAGCTAACCAAGAGGCTTCATACAAGATCCACTCGTATGAACAGATTTGTACCAGTGATGTAAGAGAATTAGTGACATTCACCAATTTTCTCTTTATCAGAAATGTGTTTTAGGTACAAATGAAATTGTACTGTCGTCCGAACAATTATTATTTTCTAATTGTTTCAGGCACTCTAACACGACTACTGACTCTGTTAAACTAGTTATCTGTTTGTCTGCAGATTTCCAACAGCAGGACTTGAAGGACAGGTAGCTTTATGTGACCGTTTCAGGGGGCGTCGATGATGCTATTGATCAATCTCACCAACGTGCACGTCCTCATGAACAGGTGGCATTCATCTCATACGAGCAAACCTCACGATAAAGAGGAAGGTTTAGGATAAGAACAATGTTCCTGCATGAGGCCCATTGCTTTTTCAAAATCTTTTAACCAACAGAATTTGTAAAAGCAGCAGGTTTGTCAAAGGGATTCTTACATTGAAGAGTGACATTTTAAAGCATATGGCACCTCTTTAAGTCTGTGGAAAAGAACAGCCGGTGGAACAGTCCCTCTCTAGACTCCCATCAGAAAGGAAGAAAGCGAGTGTTGAATATTCATGAGCATATTCATGACAGCATAAGGTATCCACTGGGATGTCAGAGGGGCAGGTCACGGCTTTGAATGTACTTACCTCACTGAGGATCCTGTTAGATAGCGGCCCACGAGAGATTTCTGTAAGAGAGCCCAAACTCCCTGAGCCTCCACGTTGTGCCAGAGGTCAAAGCCACGTTGACCTCTGGCAGGTGGGAGGCTGCTGGGAGCCAAAGGCCAATCAAATCAATTCCACCTGGCCAAGACTGGGGTCAAAGGTTCTGTTTGTGTATGTGCGATCACGGCTCGGTGTCGATATCTGGTCCCACACATCGGGGGCAGTGACTCATTATAAACCACTCACAAACGGCCCATTAGCCGTTTTGTATTTGCTGTTAGCTCTCAGTCCGGTCAGACGTTTGTTCTCTGGATAAAAAGGTTATGATCATTTTGTTTTGTCCCAAAGAACCCCCCCCCCCCTCCCTCTGCTCTTTTCACTTTGTATGAGTCAAGACAACAAACTAATTGGTGCATTAAAACAGCCTGAAGCCTGAAATGAAGCGAGGCGGGGAGTACAGTCTCAAAGGTACATGAGGAGATTAGGAGGGAGAAAAGAGATGAAGAGAGAAAGAAAGAGGGATGCAGAGATAATGAAGAGAGACAAAAACGAAAAAGGGAACCGAAACAAAGACCAAACATGATAGGGAAACAAACTAGCAAACAAGCCGAATGAAAGACACAGCCAGCCTCCTCGCTTGTACAGAGAGTTGAGAGTGCATGTGTTGAATTTTTATATTTACTGGGGACAAATAGCAGCACAGAGAGAGCGTCTGAGCTGGGATCAGACACCCGGGGAGACGACGGGGAGGCCGGAGCAGCGGTCGCACCAGACCTGGCAGGAACCTCACGTCTCTGAAATACCAGACTCTCACACTGAGCCCTGTTTGTTTGTCTGCTTTTCTATTTTCATCCTCTGTTCATCACCACAACAACACCCCTTTCTCTTTTCTCCTTCGCCAAAAGCTGCGATATCCCAACCTTCTTGTTCTCTCACTCTCTCTCTCAGTGGCCAACAGTTGTTGTTTTTTTTTCCTTCTCTCCAGTCTCTCCATGTTGCTTTCAGTTACTTTGTGTTTCTGACACAAGGACAGATTGCGTTTCATAATGAAGCAGATCAGATGCCTCAGCTGTAGTCTTATTATTCTGTCCTATAGCACGCTGTGCCTGTATTTTATACTGTAGAACACACATTATAAATAGTTTACATTAGTGCAATGTATGACCCTGTTACATCACCCAACCTCAGATGATGGTGAGACCCTGCTGCCTGAAACTGTCATGCCTTTTTAATGTGTCTGTCAGCAAGTTAGTGAAGCCACATTAGGAATAAAAAAAAACAACAAAGGCCTGTCAAACATCACAGTGTTGTGTCAGACAGTCTGATTTCTGCTTGCCTTAGTGTGCAATCAGCTTATTTTAGCTAAAATTAGCCTCTTCCGTTGACTTGATTCAATTCTAATTCAAAAGACACACAATTGATGGAAGAAATGATTGAGCTGTGAAATGTCACGAGCAGATTCTTTCCTATGCTGCATGATTACAATCCTGCTCTTCCTTTGTGACATAACAATACTGATATACAAGCTCAGTACCAAATCACTGGAACGTAGCGTTGAAATTTTCTACACCAATAAACCAATAAACATATTTTCTTTTTTTTGTCCAACACTTTTGAACATTTCAAAAGCACTGATGCATGACTGTCAACTGTGATAAACGTGTAAATAGAGCCAAGTTTAGGTTGAGACAGCCCATCTCTTTAAGAAAAAGAATCCAGAACAAGAGACAAGAGACAAGAGACAACGGAGTACAGAGCCCCCACCTCAGCCCCGCAAGAGTTTCTCAAATGCCAGTTTGAGGGCATCCTGGCAGCTGGCATCTCTGCAACTGTCTTGCGTCGTCTGGCATTCACCCTGCCTGCGACAGCTGGAGGGGGGGCAGGCTGACAGTCACACACAGCAAAGATCAAAGAGAAGTAAAGATGGAGGGACAGAGCCCATCTGTCAGCCTCAGCAGTCAGAACCTGTTCAGTGGCCAGTGGTGGAGGAAATATTCAGATCTATTACTTAAATAAAAGCAGCAATACCACAATTTAAAGATACTGCATTACAAGTAAAAGTCCTGTATTTATACTACTTGCTTAACTTAAAGTGATTTTTTGGCTTATGGATGATTATTACTGATACATTAACGTGAAAGTAGTAGTAAGTAGTACTTTACTGTTATAGGTGGTCGAGGGGTAGCTAATTTTAACTACTGTTAGGTAGTTTATAACAAATACTTTACAAGATAATGACATGTATCGTACGTAAAGTAACTAGTAACTACAGCTGTCAGATAAATGTAGTAAAACGTATTGTGTATGAATTATAAATAGTCCAACATTTTCTTCTGAAATGTAGTGAAGGAGAAGTAGCAAAAAAATGGGAATACTTAAGTACAGTACTTGAGTAAATGTACTTAGTTACATCCCATCACTGACAGTGGCACCTGGCTGGAGCCTCACGGTAGCTTGGCGTAGAATCAGTGTTGTGTTTTCATGCTGATTATTAGCCAACAGTAGTTCAACCAGGAGACACCAACTAAAGATGAATAACTTTACTTACTCAGTGATGGATTTACAATACAGGATAATTGGGGCTAAACCGGAACACTAGCTCAAACATCTTAATGTATTTGTTGAATCTTGGTGCAGGTGAGTTTATGTGATGGACTTATAGACCAGTGATACTAAGGCTGACAGTCCTGGATACTGATGGTGGAGAAGTGTCACTCACAGTGATTGATTGACATTTCATTAATAATGGAAAGAATAGGGGATGAACACCAAAGGGCTATAAAGAAGTGTGTGTGTGTGTGTGTGTGTGTGTGTGTGCGTGTGTGTGTGTGTGTGTGTGTGCGTGTGTGTGTGTACAGCTTTTACAGAGTTTCTGAATGTAAAAAAGTTAACACAAGCACAGTCCTGCAGCAACCTTTCTCCAGTGAGTGATCACTGAAGTCTCTTGGTGAACTTTGTTTCATGGGAAAAGCAATCCATGGCTATATTTGTGCCTTAGCATAGCACCATTTGGAGGCTCTTATCTAACCTTTAGCTAGACTTTTTCCTAACTGCGTCTTGGTGATGGCCTAATTCTGTTCAATAGATGTTATTGCGTGTTTGGTATAGTGTTGCAGCTTCGCCTTAATGTGCATTCATGCCTGGAAATTACCTTGCCATCATTTTCACTTTTTATACTCTATTTCCTTTTGAAGTCAAGACATTAATTTCAGTTGGCTGTGCTGAATGTAATTTGCATGAGTGATCAGTGTTGTTAGTTGTTGTGTGTGGGAGGACCCGGTGTGTTCCCCATCGTGCTCCTTCTGCCTTGTTCTGCGCTTGTGGGCGAACAGAACAGCGGCTCTCTGGTGATCAGTGACACGGTCATGTGCAATGGCGTGAGCTGAGACTTTATTCATATTAGGAAGATCGATGTCAAACAAAGACAACACATGAGTTTTATGAAATCTTAAAGAAAAAGTAGGAGGAATGGAAGAACAGACACTTAATGCGCTTTTGTGCTTTCTGGTGGAGTTAGATGAGAAGATGGATACAGCTCTGTAGGGTAAATATGAAGCTACAGCCTTTCTGTTGTTTTTGTTACCTTAAATGTAATGTTATCAATCGTCTCATCAAACTCTTCACCAGGAAGTGAATAAGCACATTTCCTACAAACTATTCCTTTAACATTTCAAAGTCGGTAATTCATCTGTTCTCATTTATCACGAAGGCTTTCACTTCTTAGACAAGGCTCCTGGGGACAGATGCATAAAATCCACGACTAAAACTATGTGAACGCACAAAGACGGAAATATGCATACGTGTTCTTTTCATTTATAAAGCTGTTCGTACGCCTGATTCTGTTTTATAAATCTCAGTCTTTGTGGAACTGGGCACACGTTCACAAACCTCATTTCCACTACAGTTCAAAAAAGATCAAATTCAATGCAAATATAACAATCAGAGAAACTGACAAACAACCTAAAGAAACAACGTTTTACTATGAAGTTCAGACACACCTTATATTTCATTTCATGTCCACCTGATAATATCACCTGCAGCTATCTCTGGAAAACTGTATGCTGGTCTGAAGTCTGCATGTGGTGCGGACGTCCTTCTTTAATAAATACCAGTTTATGTGTGGATGCATGTTTTTTTGTGCGTCCGTATCGTTTATACATCTGGCCCCCTGGTGTATTGATTGAGCCTCTTGGACGACAGATGACTCTTCAGACCATTCAATTGTTATATTTTCTGTTGGAATTTGTGTATTTTATATATTTCCAAGACATAAAAAAAATGATGATGAAATTCAGCGATTCTTTGTGTCATTTTTTAAGAACTGTCATAATTGAAAGAATCACTCAAATCAAAAATGTCAAGCTAAAATCAAAGCAGGTCATTTGAGATAAAAAGAGGTTTATGCACAGGTAGGTAACCTGTCCTTGTTTGGGCAGATGTGTTGTACAGTCTGCTCTGTCTGACTTGTGCAGTTTAAGCATGCATCACCTTACGTGAAAAGTTATAGTTTTTATTTATGTATTCAGAGAGTATATGCATGTCTTTGCAATTCCTCGTGTACAGCACATTGATGAAGTAGCCATCCTCGATGCCCCCTGAGATACTGCGGCCCTATCCTGCTCCCTAATAGCCGTCTACCTGGCCTGTCCGGTGCATCTATGTCGCATGGATGTATGACAGCCCTGAAGCTGTGCACCGCCGCCATCATGGAGCACTTGACATCTTCATGTATTTATGACTCTATTAAAAAGCTGCACAAGGACAAGGGTGCTATGGCGTGCCATTCTTCCTTCTACCCCTCTTTCCTCCATTTCTCTCAGTCATTAGCTCAGATTTATGTAACCACCCACTGATAGCAAGTAGATAAATGTATGGTTAATATAAAAACGAGTTGGGATACTTGCAGGCAACATAGAAATTTTATGTCTTTTGTCATTTTCAGATGACCTACATGTCATTTATCACCAACATTTAATGTATAATGCTTGAATTATTGCAGGCTGTATTCAAGCTTGAGATGTCTCCTCTTAACTCATTTTAATGAATTGTCGTACAATATCAGTGAAATTATTTGAGGGAATTCATTAGAATAACACACAATGCATACATTAAGCCACTGTATAATGTACCAGATGGTCCTTGGTGCCTTTGTACCTGCTGCCCACATTGATACAGCCTGCCGTATCAAAGGGTAATAGAAAAGGCAGTTTTACAGGTTCAAAGAGGCTGGCTAACTGAAGATGATGACCCTTTCACACCAGAGCTAGCGTGTGTGTATCAAATAATCTTTACGAGGACAAAGAATTTGGCAGTTATGAAATCACAACCCTCATAACACACAGGGAAACAAATGTGTGAGTGCATCTTTTGTGTGTCTGTGCGCTTCTTCTGCTTCTGGTATTCATAGTTCAATCGTCCCATTTCACCTGGCCTTGCAATCATCTCCTCCATTCAAGAAGACCGTCAGGCTGTGTGCTCCCTAACTACAGAGCCTCACTCTCCGCTCTGTCAGTCCAAATGCTTGGAACAAAAACCACAAAAACACTTAAATGCTGTGTCTCAGGAGGTAGAGCGGGTCGTCCATTAATCACAGGGGTGGCAGTTTGATCCTCAGCTCCTCCTGTCCACATGTTGAAGTGTCCTTGGGCAAAACACTGAACCCCAAATTGCTCCTGATGGTAAGGCCAGCACCTATCATGGTAACTTGCTGCCATCACTGTTGGAGTATTAGTTAGCTATATAAATGCAGCCACTTATTTAAAGATGCCAGTCTTTGTTCAAAAAAGATAGCGGCCAGGGGAGACCCTCTCAGAGGAAATTGGATTTTTGGCCATCTGCATGAAAACAGATGTTTTACATTAACCAGGCCACTGCAATAACTCACAATAACCTAGTTTCATGTAAACGTAATGACTTTTTGAGAAAGCAGAGGACATCTACATCTTAATTTGACAGCAGGAGAGAACATTAAACTTCAGAGAACACATGAAATATCAAGAGAAACTTGATAGAGAAACATACTTGTACTTTATGTGCACATGTAAATATAACCAACAATATTCTAGAGAACAGGTATCTACAACCACTGATTAGTGGCCAACCATGAAGGAGAATTTTGATGAAAGGCCAGTTATGTTACTGCATCATATTGTCGCCATATTAGATTTATTATACACACATTTAACCATTTACACGTCAGAGAACATTGCTCATATGTTTCCTCTGAAACATGTAACAGTGGCACATGTAAGCTAGCTGCCTACTGATAAAAAGAAAAGTCTGAAGAAGTACAACTCAAGGCTCAGTAATGACTAAAACTGTATATTGAAGAAAGTTTCACCAAACTTCTCAAGACCCTTCAGAACACCTCAGCAAGTGCAAGCATTACGAAAGCAACTGTCAGGAAAATCCATGGAGGTTACAGCAGACTATCCACCAGTGTGCTCATTATCTTTGTCTAAACAAAAAGTAGAGCCACATCTTGGAGAAAATTAGTGCCTGAATTGATGCAACTTTGCAGTTATGTAAGAAGCTTCAAATCCTAAAGATTTAGTAATCTGAGCTGTCACGAAGCAGCATAATACACTGCAAACAAAGGGCTATTATTATAAAAGAGCACAGTATATTGTCGTCGTAACTGTTGAAACAGCTGTGTTGACGTGGGTTTCATCTCTGCACAAGCACACTTTTCTTGTGCCTGAGCCAAATAAGCTCCTAACACCCAATAAACAGAGAAAACTAGTATTTTTTTGTTGTTGTGATGGCTCAAGTTGCACTATAATATGGCATCTTTATTCCTATATGAAAAAGATCTGACTATAGTCAACATTAGGGTATCACACATAATTGACAATGGGATTAAGGAATTATTTTCTAATCACTTGAGCAACTCAAGTCCCTTGGGCAATTTGTTATATATATATATAATTAAGCCTTTTTTTAAATAGGTAGCATTGTACCATCTTATCAAGAATATTCATGTTGTTTCTAAAGACTAAAGAGAGAAAAGTGACCACACTCGAGGCATCAATACAATAATGTTACCATTAGAAGAGACCAGAGTGGGTTGCACATTCAGTTAAGCAAAAGATAGATATTAAAGTAGCCATCCAGACAGAGGTGAGTGGATGGTGTACAGTCACATCTAACAAACAAACATCCCTGTAAAAAGACACATGATGAATACACAGTAGAAACACGCAGTAGAACACACACATTATTCTCTGGAGAACACAGAGAAGCTATTTAAAAGCAGTGATAATGACTACATTACCCACAATTGCTGTGGGAACCCACGTCTGAGGGGCCCACGGGACTCACCGGAGAGGAGCTGCTTCAAAGCCCCGCCAAAATAAGATATTGGGTATCATGAATGAGAGGCTGCAGCAGCAATGAATAAATACCAAAATGAGGAATGATTCAACTCCCTCACATAGTTGTATATTTTTGCACGTGTGTGTGTGTGTTCACGTCATAAAGGTTACATGCTTTAATTACCCCAGGGCAATGAAGGAACACACATCATTTCCATGTGTCATTTAGACCCAGATTGGATATCTGAATCAATCAATGAAAAAGCCTTTGGCTATGATATCTGCACATGCTTTCAGGCACACACACACACACACACACACACACATAGACCTACTCTCTACTTACAGACAAATTAAGACATTGATTGCCCTCCTTGTACTTAAACTTGTATTGATTTGGCTCAGCTGTCTGAAATTACCTACAACCTGAAAACCTCATGGACACACTTTGACGTGGACACACACACACACACACACACACACACACACACAAACATTTACGACCAAAATAATTGCGAAACGCTCAGTTTACCAACAGAAATCGTGTACAGCACTCTGGCAAAACAGCTGTCACCGCTTTGGATCAACACAAAACTGCACGAGTGCATGCACACACACGTGCACACACACACACACACACACACACACACATACACACAGAGCTTGATCACAGCTTTGAGGCACACAATCCCTTACAACAGCGTCTGTTGATTCATGGCAGTACATCAATCTTTTGTGCCTCTCAGGTGTTCTACGCACAAACACACACATACACACAACTATGCAAGATGCATATACACAAACCCTCTGAGGTCGACACACATACACACATCAGTGCCCTTGTGTAATTGGCTGGCTCTTCTGGGACAGAGCCTTGGGTGGGGCTCAGGTGATGAGGGGAAAAGAGGTTGATGAGTCTAAACCACCTCAAGAAATTACCTCTTTTGTCTCTGCTTTATATTCCTTTCGTGTCACTCCTTTTCCGCGCCTTTTCCCCCAACAGCTCCAGATGTGATAAATGAGTCACTTCGACCATGCGCGCTACAGTCTTAAATCATATGCGCCTTTTTTTCCCCAACAGCAGCATCTAAACAACCTTCTCTTACATGAGGAAAGAATATGGCCTCTAAGGACAGAATGAAACTCCTTTCTCTTCGTGTCGAATATCGTGTGTGGTTGAACTTGACTTCTTCACATTAACTAGCGGTGTCCGCAGGCTGCAGGCACAGTGTCCTTGTAAAAGTGTGGGTTGGACCCCAGGATGGGAAAATGTGAAGTGGAGAGTGTGGTGTGAAGTGATTAGGTCTTTGTCCAAATGCCTATGGCTGCACTATGACCGACTTCTGCCAAGGAGACAGTAGAGGAGGAGGAGGAAATGGAGGGGGGCAGGAAGGTGATGATAGTTAAAGCTCAATTATCTCTGAAATGAACACTGGATCTAATGAGTTCCCGTAAGAGAGTTGCTAGTGCTGATCCCGCTGAGAATCAACACCACAGGTCTGGAGGAAGATGACTCCATATGGATACCCAAGTTTCTCAGTTTCTGCTGGATGTGTAAGTAATGTTTGCTTACATGTACACCATGTAGAACTTCATAATTGATATAACAAGGTTAAGGTATTTGTTGTTATTCAAACTGTCACAGTTATGATAACACCAAGCATGAGTGTATTTATACACTCATAGTTAAGCCAAAATAAGTAATTAACACAAGAGTATGGTCTTCATATAGGCCCTATCACCTGTGTGCCCAGCAACCTGCCTGCATAAGATAAGATAAGATAATCCTTTATTAATACCTCAGCGGGGAAATCTGCATTGTTACAGTAGCATACAGGATAGTGCAATAGCAGAGACAAAGTAGAAAAATCAAGATATAATAAATAAAAATAAAGACCGAAATATAAAAAAAGCTACTAAAACTAAAAAAACAACTATAATTTACAAATTTACAATTTCTCAGAACGAAAGAAAGAAAGTTAAGGGAATAGCTGAATAACTGTTTCTCCTTGTAAGCAACACTTTACTGATCAGATTGTTTAAAATCTGCCAAAAATTCGAACAGACCTGAAGAATGACCCCCACACATAACCACTTATTTTCACCAATACACACAGTATATAACAGTTTGAGAGGAGCACATATTGAATGACTAAGTAAATACAGTGGCCAACCCCCACCAGGTCCTGCAAAATCCCAAATTCTTGCCTATGACTGTAGCAAAACAGAAATGAATATCCATCAACACCAAAAAGTCTTCACACTCTCAACTGTGAGTGAATTTTGGCAAGATGACAGCAACCTACTGTATTTAATCAGTTGCTTAAAGGTGATGTCAGTCAACAGCTCAGGTGTAACCTTCACTATCAAACAAAACACTGTCAGTTATGTCTGCAGTTAAAACTGAAACTGAATGGACTGCTAGCTACTTTCTTTTTTTTGTTCCATTTGCAACGTGAAGAGTGTAAAGATGACAAGGAAACTAAAATTAAATGAGAAGGAGAAGACAGAGATTGGGATAATTGGGGGCAGAGAAGACCAGAGGGAACTGAAACAGATCAAGGCAGGGGATGCTAAATTTGCAGTTACAGTGTGTGTTTTAGGAAATTAAATACCCCTGGTAGAGTACTATATGTAACACCACAAAAGAAACTCATGAAAGGAAAGATGAATAGAGGGAAGAAAGAAATGGTTTGCTAAAATACCTGAAAAGACCTTTGTAGGTGTCCTTGCACAAGTGAGGGAAACGTGCTCATTAGCCCTAGTATAGCAAACTGCCCAACAAACTGGTTTACAACCAGTTAACTGATGTGAGTCAGACTCAGACTGTTTTAGTAACACAAGAAGACAGTTCACTTTCTTTGCTGTTACACATGAAATATGATAGATATGTTATTAACTACAAAAACATTATGTAAACTACACAAATTATCAGGCAGCTGAAACATACTGTGTACTTTGTGTAAAACACATTTAGTATGTGTAGAATGAGGAATATAGACGATGCCTTATACATCTTGGCACACTGAGTCACATTTAGTATTTGCAGTATAAGCAGTGCCTGTCTTAGGAACACAGCGAGAGTGAGGAGAAAGGAGTATTTTTGGGGAAAGTTTCGTCTCTATCCTGATAAAGAGGTGCAGAAAGCAGCTGGGGGAGGGCGAGGCGAGAGACAGAACACCCACCGTCAGCCATTGATCTGCCTGCAAGCAACGCTTCTAGTGGTTTGGGAGAGAGCACAAGGGGAAGCAGGCACATAGACTAATCGAAGGGCCAAATGAAAATTGAGAGGCAATTTAGGGAGCCAATAGCACAGAGGATTCTTTGTGGCAGGGGCCTGAAGTGTGTGTGTGTGTGGTGAAGAAAGAGTATGGGGTGACATGAAGGAAAGAAAGAAACAGAGAGAGAAGAGACAGAGATCAATTCAACGCATTAGAGTCTTAGACTAGATCAGCTGTCTCCTGGCAGAGAAAGCACCCACTTCCTCTTTCCCATTCCCTCCTCCTCCTCCTCCTCCTCCTCCTCCATTTCCCCCGTCCACTTCATCTTCCCCTCTCTTCTTTTCTATTTTCCTCACTGTTGTTTCCTGTAGCTCTACTCCTTCCTTTCTGATGACAAGACCTGCAGTGGGCTGCCCGAGGGCATGAAGTCCTCCATTAATGGTGTAAGGTTGGATGAGGCCTGCGGTGAAGTAAGGATGGTGTTACGAGCTGGAATAATGGTGTCCTCATCACTCAGAAGAGGCAGTGTGACTCTCTTTGGTTCTCTGAAATTGCAATAGCATGTCACAG